>NC_036858.1:51981374-51982527 GCF_002910315.2 Salvelinus sp. IW2-2015
GAGAGGGGCAGGACATGGCAGAGAGGAGAGGGTCAGGAGAGAGAGAGCAGAGAGTGGTGCAGGAGTGGTGCAGGACAGGGGAGAGAGAGAGAGAGTGGAGAGGGGCAGAATAGGAGAAAGAGATATCAGGGAAGAGAGGGGCAGGACAGGGGAAGAAAGCAGAGAAAAGAAAATGGAAGAGGGGCAGGACAGAGGAGAGGAGAGGAGAGGTAGGAGAGAGGTGCAGGAGGGGAGATGGGTAGGACAGGAGAGAGAGGGGAGAGGAGAATAGAGGAGAAGAGAGGATAGGATATGAGGGTAGGACAGGGGAGAGAAGGGAGAGAAGAGAAAAGAGCAGAGGAGCAGGACAGGGTAGAGGAGAGGAGTGGGTCAGGAGAGAGGAGAGGAGAGGTGCAGTACAGGAGATAGAGGGGAGGAGAGAGGGCTATGAGAGGGGAGATGGGCAGGACAGGAGAGAGAGAGGAGAGGAGAGGGGGTAGGGGAGAGGGGAGTATGTATTATATTGTCTCTTTCAATAAAGACTGAAGCATCTGGTATCCAGCTTCTACCCCTGGTCTTGTCGACCATGGTGGCTGAAACAGGAGTAGACACCCGTACAGCCTCTGCTTTTCCCAAATGTTTTTTTCCTCCAGATAATTAAGGTGAATAGTGATATAATGTGTGATTTACATTGAATTGGACACTTGTAAACCCTAAGGGGCTCACATTCAGTTGATTCACTCAACACACTCTCTGTGGTATCTTAAGTTTTGTTTATGTTTTATACAACTGTTATCAGACATAGTGGAGTGTTTTAGCACCTCTGCACCTCTACAGCCCCCTGTTCTGAAATACTGCACGACCATTTAGCCAGACCTTATATCGGTGTTGACAAGTCAATGGACTCAATGGAACAGTATGGGAATGTTAACCCACTCACTAAAGAATATGTTAACCTGCTAAGCTAAGCATGCCCTTCTCATGTCTGTGTCCATGCAACATCATTGTGGGAGCTCATGCTTACTTTGCTATCTGACTATGCATACTGTGTGTGGTTTTTCACTGTGTAACAGGTGTCCCTGTCTGTCTGTCTGTCTGTCTGTCTGTCTGTCTGTCTGTCTGTCTGTCTGTCTGTCTGTCTGTCTGTCTGTCTGTCTGTCTGTCTGTCTGTCTG
>NC_036858.1:51982537-51992209 GCF_002910315.2 Salvelinus sp. IW2-2015
TGTCTGTCTGTCTGTCTGTCTGTCTGTCTGTCTGTCTGTCTGTCTGTCTGTCTGTCTGTCTGTCTGTCTGTCTGTCTGTCTGTCTGTCTGTCTGTGTTTTCCAGGACTACTGGTTGTCCCTGGTGTTCAAGCGTCTGGTCGGTCCCAGGGTGTTGGCAGTGCGGGTAGCAGGCTTGCAGAGGAAACCACGACCAGGGAGGGTTATACGAGACAAACTACGGATCTACGCACATTGTACCAGCTTCCACAAGTAAAAACTACAGCCATATACAGTACACTATACCAGCTTCAAAAAGTACCACTTTGTCAGTACAATTTTGGCCTAAGGACAAGAATTAGCTGGGTGGCTAAAAAGCAATCACAGCTTAGACTTCTATAGCTTTGTTGTCCCATCTTCCTTCCCTTGGTGTTACATTCTCAATACACCTGAGGCACAGTTTCTAGTCTCTCCCATACTATAACCCAGGTTCCCCCCCAAAACTTCAAAAAAAAWAAAATAATAATCATCTATATATATATATTTTAATTGTTGGACATAATAGACTGTAAAAACACCAGGAAGTCAGCTCCAAGAGATTTTAATTGTTGGACATAATAGACTGTAAAAACACCAGGAAGTCAGCTCCAAGTCATTTCAATTTAAGAAATTTGTTCCCAAGTATTCCATAATAGAGAGACACGTGATCGTATATAATTGTAAGCAAGGTTTAAAATGATTGTATTTTAGTCAAACATTATATATCTGTTTGGGCTTCTTGTGGTCAATTTGCAGTCTACAGATTATTTGTAATATAGTTCCGGCCCCCTGAACAGCCGAAAGAAATCGTCCCGTGGCTGAATCTAGTTGATGATCTCTGCTATAGCCCATTAATAAGCAACTCTAGCCATACTAAATCACACCAATAACCCAGTCTTCCACAATTCTACCTAGTCTGCCTGTAACTACAGCTCATAAATAACCGTCGTCCAGGCACCTCAGTCTTTCTGAGGCCAGGCCATAAAACTTAACAGGTATCACTTATCAGGCGTGTGAGGGACTGTTCTCTTCGTGAAAGCGGCGGTGACAGGTGTGCCAGTCCTTTATCCTGGTTGGAGGGAGTTTTGGGGGGAGGGTGAGGGGAAACGGAGGGGTAGGTACAATAGGGACGTCTGTGCCAGACTAGATAAAGAGCAGCACCGTCCCGCTGTTCCCCCTGTTCAAGGTTATCATTTAACCCAGCCGTATGAGATGTGTATCAGGTCAGCAGAGCTTTCAGCACCAGGCTAGACTTAATGCCCTCTGTCCCACCTACACACACGGCTCAGTTACAACTGTTCACCCTACTCCACACACTACACTATCTATATGCAATAACTAGAATATTATTCGGAAAGCATTCAGACCCCTTGACTTTTTCCACATTTTGTTAAGTAACAGCCTTATTCTAAAATGGATTTAAAAATGTCTCATCAATCTACACACACCTGTATTTGGGGAGTTTCTCCCATTCCTCTGTAGATCCTCTCAAGCTCTATCAGGCTAGATGGGGAGCGTTGCTGCACAGCTATTTTCAAGTCTCTCCAGAGATGTTCAATCGGGTTCAAGTCCTGGCTCTGGCTGGGCCACTCAAGGACATTCAGAGACTTGTCCCGAAGCCACTCCTGCATTGTCTTGGCTGTGTGCTTAGGGTCGTTGTCCTGTTGGAAGGTGAACCTTCGCCCCCAGTCTGAGGTCCTGATCGCTCTGGAGCAGGTTTTCATTAAAGGATCTCTCTGTACTTTTCTCCGTTCTTTGCCTCGATCCTGACTAGTCTCCCAGTCCCTGCCGCTGAAAAACATCCTCACAGCATGATGCTGCCACCACCATGCTTCACCCTAGGGATGGTGCCATGTTTCCTCCAGACGTGACGCTTGGCATTTAGGCCAAAGAGTTCAATCTTGGTTTCATCAGACCAGAGAATCTTGTTTCTCATGGTCTGAGAGTCTTTAGGTGCCTTTTGGCAAACTCCAAGCGGGCTGTCATGTGTCTTTTACTGAGGAGTGGCTTCTGTCTGGCCACTCTACCATAAAGGCCTGGTTGGTGGAGTGCCATAGAGATGGTTGTCCTTCTGGAACATTCTCCCATCTCCACATAGGAACTCTAGAGCTCTGTCAGAGTGACCGTCGGGTTCTTGGTCACCTCCCTGACCAAGGCCCGTCTCCACCGATTGCTCAGTTTGTCCGGGCGGCCAGCTCTAGGAAGAGTTTTGGTGGTTCCAAACTTCTTCCATTTAAGAATGATGGAGGCCACTGTGTTCTTGGGGACCTTCAATGCTGCAGAAATCTTTTGGTACCCTTCCCCAGATCTGTGCCTCGACACAATCCTGTCTCGGAGCTCTGCGGACAATTCCTTCAACCTCATGGCTTGGTTTTGGCTCTGACATGCACTGTCAACTGTGGGACTTTATATAGACAGGTGTGTGCCTTTCCAAATCATGTCCAATCAATTGAATTTACCAAAGGCAGACTCGAATGAAGTTGTAGAAATATCTCAAGGATGATCAATGGAAACAGGATGCACCTGAGCTCAATGTTGAGTCTCATAGCAAAGGGGCTGAATACTTAAATAAGGTACATCAACACCATCATCCCAGAAATCCTAGACCCACTCAAATTTGCATACCGTCCCAGCAGATCCACAGATGACGCAATCTCTATTGCACTCCACACTGCCCTTTCCCACCTGGACAAAAGGAACACCTATGTGAGAATGCTATTCATTTCCTACAGCTCAGCGTTCAACACCATAGTGCCCTCAAAGCTCATCACTAAGCTAAGGACCCTGGGACTAAACACCTCCCTCTGCAACTGGATCCTGGACTTTGTGACGGGCCGCCCCCAGGTGGTAAGGGTAGGTAACAACACATCTGCCACGCTGACCCTCAACACAGGGGCCTTTCAGGGGTGCATGCTCAGTCCCCTCCTGTACTCCCTGTTCACTCATGACTGCATGGCCAGTCACGACTCCAACACCATCAATAAGTTTGCAGACGACACAACAGTGGTAGACCTGATCACCGACAATGATGAGACAGCCTATAGGGAGGAGGTCAGAGACCTGGCCGTGTGGTGCCTGGACTTAAACCTCTCCCTCAACGTGATCAAGACAAAGGAGATGATTGTGGACTACAGGAAAAAGAGGACCGAGCACGCCCCCATTCTCATCGACGGGGCTGTAATGGAGCAGGTTGAGAGCTTCAAGTTCCTTGGTGTCCACATCACCAACAAACTAACATGGTCCAAACACACGAAGACAGTCGTGAAGAGGGCACGACAAAACCTAATCCCCCTTAGGAGACTGAAAAGATTTGGCATGGGTCCTCAGATCCTCAAAAGGTTCTACAGCTGCACCATCGAGAGCATCCTGACTGGTTGCATCACTGCCTGGTATGGCAACTGCTCGGCCTCCGACCGCAAGGCACTACAGAGGTTAGTGCGAACAGCCCAGTACATCACTGTGGCCAAGCTTCCTGCCATCCATTGACTCTATACCAGGCGGTGTCAGACGAAGGCCCTAAAAATTGTCCAAGACTCCAGCCACCCTAGTCATAGACTGTTCTCTCTGCTATGCACGGCAAGCGGTACCGGAGTGCCAAGTCTAGCTCCAAGAGGCTTCTACACAGCTTCTACCCCCAAGCCATAAGACTTTTGAACATCTAATCAAATGGCTACCCAGACTATTTGCATTGCCCCCCCCCCCCCCTTTTTTTACACTGCTGCTACTCTCTGTTGTTCTCATCTATACATAGTCACTTCAATAACTCTACCTACATGTACATATTACCTCAACTAACCGGTGCTCCCACACATTGACCCCCTGTATATAGTCTCGTTATTGTTATTTTCCTGCTGCTCTTTAATTACTTATTACTTTTATTTCTTATTCTTATCCGTATTTTTTTAAACTGCATTGTTGGTTAGGGGCTCATAAGTAAGCATTTCACTGTGAGGCACATGTGACTAATAAAATGTTTTTTTTTTTTAAATAAATTTGCAAACATTTCTAAAAACGTTTTTCTATTTGTTTTTATGGGCTATTGTGTGTAGATTGCTGAAGAAATGGTTTTATTTAGTCCATTTTAGAATAAGGTTGTAACATAACATTCTGAAGGCACTGTATATATTAAATATACAATTAACACATATAAGGGAGTATCAGTCTTCCGTCTTTGCTGGTGAACATTTTCTTTGATCTCTATCCCCTGCTCCAAGCAATTGGATTTGTCTATAGTCGTCTATTCTATCATAGTTACAGGTTTGGCGCAAAGAGTACTCTCTAGAGACTGTATCTACTGATACAGATATAGATATACCTCACATCTGATCTGCAACCTATGGTGTAGCCTGTTGACAGATCTGCAGATATATGAAATGGTTGTCATCAAGTGCTTTCCATCTGGTACCTGGAAGGATAGGACGGTGACTATCGCCTCTTATGAGGGGAGTCTGTAGCCCCTGGCAAGGGACTTATATCTGGATCTCAACATCTATCCTCTTTACTCTGTTGGCAGTTCCATTACTATTTTGCTATCAAGGGTATTGTATTATTCTATCCGGATAGCCAGTCAGCGGTTTCCAGCCTTCCAGACATTTAGCGGTTAGCATGGTCTGTTTCACTATGAAACGATGCTCCAACATCAAACAACGTGAAGGATTGTTTACGTTCCTGCTTCTAATGCCTCAGAACCTCATCATTTTGGAAATCCTGGACTGTCTTTATCCCTCTCTCCATCTCTCTGTCTAATCTACGGGTATCTATCCCTCCAGCTCTCTCTGTCTGATCCAACCCAGCCCTAAGCAATGTTTGGCATGAGGCATAAGGCTCCAATAGTTAAACAGAAGAAACTCTCCAGGCCTGACCAATTACACTGTCTGACACGAAGACAGACAGACAGACAGACACTGGTTTCTGTATACAGACGTGACCAACCTTGGTTCTGTTCTCTGTCAACAGAGTGTTCGTTTGAATTTATTCAAGTCACTTGAATAGGATCTCTGTGTGTCTGCTTAGTGTTTCTTTGATGTACGATGAGATGTAGAGACAAAGAGTGAACAAAAACCAGAAGCCGTGAGAGAGACAGATGGAGAGAGAGATGGAGAGTGAGACGGAGAGTGAGACAGATGGAGAGTGATACAGATGGTGAGAGAGATGGAGAGTGAGAGAGAGATGGAGAAAGAGATGAGAGATGGAGAGTGAGACCGATCCAAAAAAGAGAGAGATGGGAGAGAGAAGATGAAAGTGAGCAGATGGAGAGAGAGACAGCTGGAGAGAGAGACAAGGCGAGAGTAGAGAGATTGATGATCAGAGACGGGACCTGTCTGACAAAGCCCAACACTGACCCTGAACAATGTGGTCCTCGCAAATATGATATCATGCCAAGACACACAGAAACATGGTACTCACACACACAGCACCCAGAAACATATGGTATCACCAACACACGACACCCAGAAACAATATGGTATCACCCACACACAGACACACAGAAACATATGGTATCACCACACCAGACACCCGAAAACATATGGTAATTCACCACACACAGACACCCAGAAACATTAGTATCACCACACACAGACACACAGAAACATAATGGTATCACCACACACAGACACACAGAAACATATGGTATCACCACACACAGACACACAGAAACATAATGCCGGTATCACCACACACAAGACACCAAAAATATGGTATACCACACACAGACACCAAAACATATGGTATCACCACACACAGACACACAGAAACATATGGTATCACCACACACAGACACCCAGAAACATTATGGTATCAACCAACACAGACACCAGAAACATATGGTATCACCACACACAGACACGCCAGAAACATATGGTATCACCACACACAGACACCAGAACATATGGTATCACCACACACAGACACCCAGAAACATATGGTATCACACACAAACCCAGACACCACAGAAAACATATGGTATCACCACACACGACACCCAAAACATTATGGTATCACCACACACAGACACCACAGAAACATATGGTATCACCACACACAGACACCAGAAACATATGGTATCACCACAAAGACAACATAAACATATGTAACCACACACAGACACCAGAAACATATGGTATCACCACACACAGACAACCCAGAAACATATGGTATCACACACACAGACACCCGAAACATATGGTATCACACACAACAGACACACAGAAACATAGTATCACCACACACCGACACACAGAAACATATGTATACCACACACAGACACACAGAAACAGTATGTATCAACCAATCAGTACACACAGAACATGCGTATCACCCACACAGACACCCAGAAACATATGGTACCCACACACAGACACCAGAAACATATGGTATCACCACACACAGACACCCGAAACATATGGTATCACCACACACAGACACACAGAAACATATGTATCACCACACACAGACACACGAAACATATGGTATCACCCACACAGACACACAGAAACATATGCTATCACCACACACAGACACCAGAAACATATGGTATCACCACACAACAGACACCCGAAACATATGGTATCACCAACACACATACACACAGAAACATATGGATCACCACACACAGACACACGAAACATATGGTATCACCACACACAGACACACAGAAACATATGGTACCATCCAGTTGTGTTGATCCTCCTTCACATTAGACAGGTTATTACATGTTTTCATGTTTGCCTTATCTTTCTCTTGTAGATATTTACCTTTGGCTAAAATCTCCTAAGTCCTGTCTCAGCACTCTGTTCCAGAGACTGGGACTCATGCTGTATTGTCTGTCCCACACTTTCACACTCTCCAACTGACCTGGAATGTGATGTTGAGTAGGGATCTTCAGGTCTTAGGTTCTGATCATATCAAAACATCTCAGATCCCTTCATCTGGGCATATTTGACAGTATAAATTGCTGTACATATCTAGAAACAAGGCAACGAGGGCAATTACATCAAACTGTTTAACAGGACAATCTGCAGTTGCTACATCCATTTCTGGACTTATACATTAGTTTGATTATTGTACTTTGATTGTTGAAGAATACAGTATAACTTATACAATTAGTGATATGTACTTATGATTGTTGAAAGATACAGTATAACTTATACATTAGTGATATGTAACTATTGATTGTTGAAGAATAGCGTATAACTTATACATTAGTGATATGTACCTATTGATTGTGAAAGAATACAGTATAACTTATACATTAGTGATATGTACCTATTGATTGTTGAAGAATACAGTATAACAATTATACATTAGTGATATGTACCTATTGATTGTTGAAGAATACAGTATAACTTATACATTAGTGATATTACCTATTGATTGTTGAAGAATACGTATAACTTATACATTAGTGATATGTACTATTGATTGTTAAGAATACAGTAAAACTTATACATTAGTGATATGTACCTATTGATTGTTGAAGAATACAGTATAACTTATACATTAGTGATATGTACCTATTGATTGTTGAAGAATACAGTAATAACTTATACATTAGTGATATGTACCTATTGATTGTTGAAGAATACAGTTAACTTATACATTAGTGATATGTACCTAATTGATTGTTGAAGAATACAGTATAACATATAAATACATCATAAGTTTAGTTCAACTGTCGTACCCATCACAACCCAACATATAACCTTGTTTTACTCCAATGTTTGTCAAAGTAAATGTAAACAAACACCATATAGCCTCAAAACAGTTGTTAAAATCTCATTTTGATAGCAGGGATGATCATTCCTTGCCTCCCACAGCTCTGTCTCTGAAAGGGGATTGCACTTTTCCAGCACCACCATTTGTTATTGTTTCAACTTCTGATTGACGGCTTTATAATAAATTGTACATACAAAAAATAGATGACATGTTTAGAGATTCTAATGAAGAGAGAACTAGATTACATAGAGTTTATGGAATGCTTGGAACACGTTCAGATTGACCCGTCTTCTTCAACTCTTTGCTCCTGTTATTAAATTGGCGGGTGGCAGCATTGTTCCATCCCTGACATACCAGGTAACATTTCAAAGGCTTTCCTCTTCTTTAAAAGGACTCTTCTCCTAGTTAGTTATTGAAGGTTCTGTTGTGCTCGGAGGAAGACACTATAAAGGCCCTTAAGATTTCGCTAGAGATATGAGAAAAGGTAGTGAGAGAGCACAAGGTCTAGTCAAAGAACTTCCTGTGTCTGTCTCTCTGTCGCTGCAGTGTGTGTGTGTGTGTGTGTGTGTGTGTGTGTGTGTGTGTGTGTGTGTGTGTGTGTGTGGGTGTGTGTGTGTGGTGTGTGTGTGTGTTGTGTGTGTGTGTGTGTGTGTGTGTGGTGTGTGTGTGTGTGTGTGTGTGTGTGTGTGTGTGTGGTAGAAAAAGAAGACCATGAAAACCAATATTTGTGTTTATCTTTACTCGCTTTTAAATTTAGAAATACTTCTCTTTATTCTTTCCTTCCAGTCGTAACTACGTGAGAGGATCCATAACGATCTATATCATCAACCTGCATCGGTCGAGGAAGAAAATCAAGCTGGGAACCTTACGTAACATGACTGTCCATCAGTACCTGGTACAGCCCTATGGACAGACGGACTACACGCCAGGTCTGTAGCAGTCCACTGTGGCACAGACGTCAATTCAATGTCTATTCCACATTGGTTCAACGTATTTTCATTGAACTGACATGGAAAAAAGTTGATTTAACCAGTGTGTGCCAGTGGGAGGGGTCTGACATTCACACACACACACACACACACACACACACCACACACACACACACACACACACACAACACACCACACACACAAACACACACACAACACACACACCACACACACACACACACACACACACACACACACACACACTCTCCTTTCTACTGGTTTTCATGGTCTTCTTTTTCACACACACTCCATTTCTATCTTTCTCTCTCTCCTCCATTTCTCTATATTTCTCCCTGTCTCTATAATATATCCTGCTGATCAATGCGATGGATAACAGACAGAGGGCTACAAACAGAGAGCTACACGACAGAGGGCTACACAAACAGAGAGCTACACAGAAGAGGGTACACAGAGAGAGGTACAAGAGACAGAGGCTACACAGAGAGAGGGCTACACAGACAGAGGGCCTACACAGACAGAGGGCTACAACAGACAGAAGGGCTACACAAACAGAGGGCTACACAAACAGAGGTAACAGACGAGGGCTACACAGACAGAGGGCTACACAGACAGAGGGCTACACAGACAGGGGCTATACAGACAGGGGCTATACAGACAGAGCAGAGCTTCATGGAACGCTTGTTTTCTGATCAAACATCCACACTGCTCTATTATAGAGTATCCTGTCCATATACTAGACCTGACAAGACACACCACACCACACACTGCTGACAAGACACACGCACACAGCACACACACACTGACCTGACAAGACACACGCACACACACACACACACACCCACACACACACACACACACACACACACACACACACACACAACAACACAACACAACACACACACACACACACACACACACACAACACAACACCACACACCACACACACACACACCAAACACACACACACACTGACCTGAAAGTCCAACTTAG
>NC_036858.1:51992383-52141013 GCF_002910315.2 Salvelinus sp. IW2-2015
TGCGACCGATGGAGAGAGACGAGGATGGAGAGGATGGAACAAGCAGATGCGAGAGAGCAAGAGAGAGAGAGAGAGGAGAGAGAGCAGAGAGACGACGAGAGAGAGAGAGAGAGAGAGAGAGAGAGAGAGAGAGAGAGAGAGAGAGAGGAGAGCGAGATGAAGAGAGAGATGGAAGCTGTGACAGATTGAGAAGATGGAGAACCGATGAGGTGAGACAGATGAGGAGGATGTGAGAGTGAGACAGATGGAGAGAGAGTGGAGAGTGAGGACAGATGGAGAAGAGAGATGATGGAGAGAGAGAAGAGGAAGAGGAGAGAGAGAGAAGAGAGATGGAGGAGACGAGGAGAGAGAGAGACATGGAGAGAAAGACAGATGGAGAGAGAGACAGATGGGAAGAGATGGAGAGGAGACAGATGGAGAGAGAGAGGGAGGAGAGAGCATGGAAAGTGAGACAGATGGAGAGAGAGACAGATGGAGAGAGAGACAGATGGAGAGAGATAGAGAGATTGATGATCAGAGACGGGACCTGTCTGACAAAGCCCAACACTGACCCTGAACAATGTGGTCCTCGGAAACATATGATATCACTGCACACCAGACACACACGCTAACACACACGAAATATGGTATCACTCAAACACACAGGAGAGAGACAGAGAGACCTAGGTTACCATAACAAAGCTGTCCCTCTAGCTAACTTCAGTCATCTCTATGGGAAACAGGGTGGGGGATTCTCCTTCAATCGGGAGGATTTGGGATCTCTATCAGTGAACCATGTGGCTCTACTAAATAAAGCACAACTTTAAATGCTCAAGCCTCCGTAAACCCTTTATAAGGCCTAGACTTTATTTGCCTTATCCATTATTATTATTATTATTATTATTATTATCATTAAATAGCCTATCTAAAAGAGTCTTGTTAAACTACGTAGAATTGCAGGAAATTAGTGTCAAAACAACATAATTTCCCTAGGTCCCTCAAATTAAACAAATTTTTAAAAAACTAAAAAATGTTTTAATATAAGAAAATTGGGCCTTAGGGGGAAAAGTTTGGGGACCCTGCTAGGTCAAGAAGATCATCAAGGAACTCAACCACCCGAGCCACGGCCTGTTCACCCCACTATCATCAAACAGCCTTTCTTAAAGTATGGGTCGCCCAAGGTGGGACGCATACCTGTTAATGGTGAGTCGCGAGGTGTCAGAGTACATTTACAATTATTTAATTAATTACTGGAATTGATTTTGGCCAAGTGCAACTGCACTCTCTGTTCAGTCCGCTCTCTGCTTACCAGCAGTGTCTCTGCTCAGTTTGGCAGCTGCGTGAGAGGGAGGTGCCCGTGTGCTTCACGGTTCAACAGATCTATTTTCGGCAGTTTTCTTGAAGATCACTCCGCGACCCTCACGCTGCAGTGCTGTTGTTCAGCAGCAGATGATGCGCTGTCAGTCACTGGTTTGTAATTCGCATTTGCCATCACTCACCGCTGTCATCGGAACGACAAGCTAGCCACAAGTTCTGACTGAGTTCACTTGTCATTACACGCAAATACAGCGATGAGTTTCTCTCTCTTTGTTTCATACAAACTTTGAGAAATAACGCGGAGCACAATTTGTTTTGTGCAGGGAAGTGCTTAGTAATGAGTCTCTCAAAACGAACAAATTAAAACGACACCATTCACAGCCTGGTGGTAAACCCAGGGAATTATTTCAGAACAGGGCAGAATACTTCAGGAAGCAGTGCTTTGACAGTGGAAAAGTAAATCAGCTAGAAGGGCATTGTTGTAATTGTATAATAGGGAAGTAAGTTACAACTCATAGTAGTCGATGTGAGTTTCTCGTTCAAACAATCGCCTGGCCTTGTACACAGCTAATAGCTAACATTCGCCAAAGCAAGCTAGCTACTGATAGTGCAACCCCAGTAACAGTACAGATGAAGATTGGAAAAAACCTTGCTGTTAAAATACAAGCAATCATTTTTAATCTGAACAGGAATACACTGAAAGGCGCATGATGCTTTTTTTATGCTGAGAAACTGACTGAGAAAGCAGTAGATGTTCTGATCCAGTTTGGCACCACATACCTGTGGGAGTTAGGGTTCTCAACTGTCAAAAACTGAGCCCAGAATAGACCTGCTTGTTGAAAACTTCAACCAGTCACACACCTCTCATTCGGACTGTGTGTGTGTGTTTTTATGGTCTATGTCTGTTTGATGTGATCAATCAGTTTATACCAGTGATTTATTGTATTTATTGCTTGGGTCCCAGGAAAACACAGAATTTGTCATTTGGGTCCCAGGCTGAAAAAGTTTAAGAACCCCTGATCTAGAAGGCAGAGACAGTACAGGTGCATCAAAGCTGGGACCGAGAGACTGAAAAACAGGTTCTATCTCCAGGCCATCAGACTGTTAATCAGTCACCACTAGTCGGCCTCCGCCCAGTACCCTGCCCTGAACTTTAGTCAATGTTACTAGCCGGCTATCCCACCGGGTACTCTACCCTGCACATTAGAGACTGCTGCCCTATGTACATAGTCATTGAACACTGGTCACTTTAATAATGCTTACATACTGGCCAGCAGCATACCACCCTGCATACCACTGCTGGCTTGCTTCTGAAGCTAAGCAGGGTTGGTCCTGGTCAGTCCCTGGATGGGAGACCAGGTGCTGCTGGAAGTGGTGTTGGAGGGCCAGTAGGAGGCACTCTTTCCTCTGGTCTAAACAAAGATCCCAATGCCCCAGGGCAGTGATTGGGGACACTGCTCTGTGTAGGGTGCTGTCTTTCGGATGGGACGTTAAAYGGGTGTCCTGACTCTCTGAGGTCATTAAAGATCCCATGGCACTTATCGTAAGAGTAGGGGTGTTAACCCCGGTGTCCTGGCTAAATTCCCAATCGGGCCCTCAACCATCACGGTCACCTAATAATCCCCAGTTTACAATTGGCTCATTCATCCCCCTCCTCTCCCCTGTAACTATTCCCCAGGTCGTTGCTGCAAATGAGAACGTGTTCTCAGTCAACTTACCTGGTAAAATAACGGTAAAATAAAAAAATAAAAAAAATACTGTTTCACCCACTTTATATGTACAGTAGCTTCAGACCCCTTGACTTTTTCCACATTTTGTTACATTACAGCCTTATTCTAAAATGTATTAAATCCTTTTTTTCCCTCATCTATCTACACGCAATACTCCATAATGGGGAAAAAACACATTTGCATAAGTATTCAGACCGTTTACTCAGTACTTTGTTGAAGCAGCTATGGCAGTGTTTACAGCATTGATTCTTCTTGGGAATGAGGCTACAAGCTTGGCACACCTGTATTTGGGGAGTTACTCCCATTTTTCTCTGCAGATCTTCTTAAGCGCTGTCAGGTTGGATGGGGAGCGTTGCTGCACAGATATTTTCAGGTCTCTCCAGAGATGTTTGATCGGGTTCAAGTCCAGGTTCTGGCTGGGCCACTCAAGGCCATTCAGAGACTTGTCCCAAAGCCACTCCTGCATTGTCTTGGATCTGTGCTTAGAGTCATTGTCCTATTGGAAGGTGAACCTTTGCCCCAGTCTGAGGTCCTGAGCGCTCTGGAGCAGGTTTTCATCAAGGATCTCTCTGTACTTTGCTCCGTTCATCTTTGCCTCGATCCTGAGTCTCCCAGTCCCTGCCGCTGAAAAACATCCCCACAGCATGATGCTGCCACCACCATGCTTCACCGTAGGGATGGTGCCAGGTTTCCTCCAGATGTGACGCTTGGTATTCAGGCCAAGAAGTTCAAGCTTGGTTTCATTAGACTAGAGAATCTTGTTTCTCATGGTCTGAGAGTCTTTAGGTGCCTTTTGGCAAACTCCAAGCCAGCTGTCATGTGTCTTTTACTGAGGAGTGACTTCCGTCTGACCACTCTACCATATAGACTTGATTGGTGGAGTGCTGCAGAGATGGTTGTCCTTCTGGAAGATCCTCCCATCTCCACAGAGGAACTCTGGAGCTCCTTAAGAGTGACCATCGTGTTCTTGGTCACCTCCCTAACCTTCTCCCCCGATTGCTCAGTTTGGCCAGGCAGCCAGCTCTAGGAAGAGTCTTGGTGGTTCCAAATGTCTTCCATTTAAGAATGATGGAGGCCACTGTGTTCTTGGGGACCTTCAATGCTGCAGAAATGTTTTGGTACCCTTCCCCAGGTCTATGCCTCGACACAATCCTGTCTACGAGCTCTACGGACAATTCCTTCGACCTCATGGCTTAGTGTTTTCTCTGACATGCACTGTCAACTGTGGGACTTTATGTAGACAGGTGTGCCTTTCCAAATCATGTGCAATCAATTAAATTTACCAAAGGTGGACTCCAATCAATTTGTAGAAACATATCAAGGATGATCAATGGATACAGGATGCACCTGAGCTCAATTTCGAGTCTCATAGCAAAGGGGCTGAGAAAGGTATTTCAGTTTTTTAAATTATTTTATATATTTGCAAAAATGTTTTGCTTTGTCATAACGGATTAATGTGTTTAACAAAAAAAWATATATATATTTTAGAATAAGGCTGTAATGTAACAAAATGTGGACGCGACCAATAACATTTGATTTTATTTAGATTTGATACAGTGTAGTGGATGGTAAAAGGACAAACGTTCAAACCTCCGTGGTTGAGAATTGGCCATAAAATCCGATTAGCATAATAGCTTTGTCATGGTTTATTGAAATTGATAAGGCCTTGATAAGAAACATCTGCTGGTACCAGAGGCCTTCCCAGAGGGGATGTTCTGGTCTGATCTGGTCTGCTCCCCTAGAGCTCTCTGGGCAGATTAGCTGTTCTATTAGTTCCAGTGGCCCTACACTCCATTCACCCCTTTTTCCCTCTCTTCTTTTGCGCTGTTACTGGCAGAAGCCCCCTCCACCGTTCCATATCAGTGACACTGCTACACTCCTTCTGTCCACATTCACCCGTTTTCTCTTGCTTCCTTTCTCTCTCCATTCCTGGCATCGATTACACTTGATTATCTCTACACATTCATCCTTCTTTTCCTCTCTCCTCTCCATGTCTATCCCTGTAATGCCCCCAGTCCCTATCAGTAGCTCTGTTGCACTTGCTCTCCACATTCACCTCTTATTTTCCCCTCTCCGACCCTTCAGCTGTCTGTCTGGCAGTAATCCATCCTTCTCTCGGCCTCTCCAGTCTAAGCTCAGACTGTTATTCAGATACAAGGCTGATCCTTCAATAACAGCCTAATGAGTGAGTGTGTGTGTGCGTGCGTATGCGTGTGCGTGCGTGGGTGTGTGGGTGTGCTGTAATAACAGATGTTTTATGATGAGGATGTGTGAGTGGTGTTACAGGCGATTATAGTGGTGCCTAATAGAACCGTAAGCAGTGTCTCATTCTAGACTCTAACTGCTGTTCTAACTGCTTCAACTGACCACAGACAGGGCAGTGGAGACTTTTATTCATGTTTGAGCAGCTCCAGATGTCTATAAACATGACTAGAACTCAACAGCCGGCCCTATAGACTGTATATATGTCGCTCTGACCATACGAAGTAGATATGTGCTTTTCAATCTCTAGATTTTCCAATACAAAGTGAAATGAACAAAGTGAAATGAACAAGTGAAATGTTACAAAAGTTCAAGGATTATTTGAAATTGAGGCTAACCAGTTGTGGGAAAGAATGTAATCCATCGAATGCCCCAAAATGACCTTTCGTTTTCCTTTACATATTGGTCTCATTAAATCTCATAAATCAGCGCTCTCTGGTTCCCATGGAAATATCTAGTTCTCCTTTCCTATTTGGAGCCTATGGTCTCAATTAGGTCCTCTCAGTCCTAGATCACAGTGTAATTCCACCCTCCTTTCTTATTTTGTATTGCTTTATTTAGACAGTGTGAAACAATTGTGGTGACAGGGCAGGAGGAGAGAGAGTAGGGACGTGGCCACAGGGCTGTGATGTGTGCCTGTAGTGATACCACACACAGTCAACGCTGCTGTTCTTTTATATGCTGTTGATTTAACCGTGCAACCATGACACTAACCATTTTATATTTGTAAATACAGTTATACTTGACATAGCACATTCATAATCTATACGGTAAATCCTATTGTGTACATGTCAGTTTATTACTTTGCATACTACCTTCTTCTAATTACTTGATACTTTTATTTGACTTTTTTATTGTTTATATTGATTATTGTACTGCAATGTTGAGGGAGCTAGCACGCAAGCATTTCACTGCACCTTTTATGCATGCTGTTAGCTGTGTACATGACTAATTAAATTTGTCCTCACGTTTTCCATGGAATATGGAAGGATTGTTATCAAATAACATTGCAGTGAATTCAAGGGGCAGTCCGAACTGGACTGTAATCTGGGTCTCTACGATTGTTACTGTAGTCTAACAGTGTTGGAGTGAATGTTAGGTGAAACTTATTGACTTAAAGAAAAAGGTCTATTCAGGGTCTTGAGCGTACAGTAGGTTGATGTGAACGTACAGTAGGTTGATGTGAGCGTACAGTAGGTTGATGTGAGCGTACAGTAGGTTGACGTGAGCGTACAGTAGGTTGATGTGAGCGTACAGTAGGTTGAGTGAGCGTACAGTAGGTTTAGATGTGAGGACGTGTACAGCTAGGTTGACGTGAGCGTACAGTAGGTTGATGTGAGCAGTACAGTAGGTTTTGATGTGAGTCGTACAGTAGAGGTTGATGTGAGCGTACAGTAGGTGGGACGGTTTGAGGAGTACAAAGTAGATTGACGTGAGTGTACAGTAGGTTGTGTGAGCGTACAGTAGGTTGACGTGAGCGTACAGAGGTTGATGTTGAGCGATACAGTAGGTTGATGTGAACGTTACAGTAGGTTGTGTGAGCGTTACAGTAGGTTGAGTGGTAAGAGCGTTAAGTAGGTTGATGTGAGCGTACAGGTAGGTTGATGTGAGCGTACAGTAGGTTGACGTAGCGTACGTAGGTTGATGGAGCGTACAGTAGGTTGATGTGAGCGTACAGTAGGTTGATGTGAGCGTACAGTAGGTTGATGTGAACGTACAGTAGGTGTTGAATGTGAGCGTACAGTAGGTTGATGTGAACGTACAGTAGGTGTTGATGTGAACGTACAGTAGGTTGATGTGAGTGTACAGTAGGTTGACGTGAGCGTAGAGTAGGTTGACGTGAGCGTACAGTAGATTGACGTGAGGCGTACATGGTTTGATGTGAGCGTACGTAGTGTGATGTGAACGTACAGTAGGTTGATGTGAGCGTACAGTAGGTTGACGTGAACGTACAGTAGGTTGATGTGAGTGTCAGTAGGTTGACGTGAGCGTACAGTAGGTTGACGTGACGTACAATAGGTTGATGTGAGCGTACAGTAGGTTGACGTGAGGTACAGTAGGTTGATGTGAGCGTACAGTAGGTTGATGTTGAAGTGGACAGTAGGTTGATGTAGCGTTACAGTAGGTTGACGTGAGCGTACAGTAGATTGACGTGAGTGTACGTAGGTGATGTGAGCGTACAGTAGGTTGACGTGAGCGTACAGTAGGTTGATGTGAGCGTACAGTAGGTTGAATGTGGTACGTACAGTAGGTTGGCGTGAGCGTACAGTAGGTTGATGTGAGCGTACAGTAGGTTGATTGAGCGTACTAGGTGAGTGAGCGTACAGTAGGTTGACGTGAGCGTACAGTAGGTGATTGAGTACAGTAGGTTGTGTGACGTACAGTAGGTTGATGTGAGCGTACAGTAGGTTGATGGAAACGCTAAGTAGGTTGAGTGAGCGTACAGTAGGTTGATGTGAACGTACAGTAGGTTGATGTGAACGTACAGTAGGTTGATGTGAGTGTCAGTAGGTTGACGTGAGCGTAGAGTAGGTTGACGTGAGCGTACAGTAGAATTGACGTGAGCGCGTACAGTAGATTGACGTGAGCGTACAGGTGGTTGATGTGAGCGTACAGTAGGTTGATGTGAACGTTACAGTAGGTTGATGTGAGCGTACAGTAGCGTTGACGTGAAGTACAGTAGGGTGAGCGTACAAGTAGGTTGACGTGACGTACAGTAGGTTGACGTGACGTACAGTAGGTTGACGTGAGCGTACAGTAGGTGTACGTGAGCGTACAGTAGGTTGACGTGAGGCGTACAGTAGGTTGATGTGAGCTCAGTAGTGAGCGTACAGTAGGTTGATGTGAACGTACAGTAGGTTGATGTGAGCGTACAGTAGGTTGACGTGAGCGTACAATAGGTTGATGTGAGCGTACAGTTGGTTGATGTGAGCGTACAGTAGGTTGACGTGAGCGTACAGTAGGTTGATGTGACGTCAGTAGGTGATGTGAGCGTACAGTAGGTTGAGTGAGCGTACAGTAGGTTGACGTGAGCGTACAGTAGGTTGACGTGAGTTGTACAGTAGGTTGATGTGAGCGTACAGTAGGTTGATGTGAGCTACAGTAGGTTGATGTGAGCGTACAGTAGGTTGATGTGAGCGTACAGTAGGTTGATGTGAGCGTACAGTAGGTTGATGTGAGCGTACAGTAGGTTGATGTGAGCGTACAGCAGGTTGACGTGAGCGTAGAGTAGGTTGACGTGAGCGTACAGTAGGTTGACGTGAGCGTACAGTAGGTTGACGTGAGCGTACAGTAGGTTGATGTGAGGTACAGTAGGTGATTTGAGTGTACAGTAGGTTGACGTTGAGCGTACATGGTTGACGTGAGCGTACAGTAGGTTGACGTGAGCGTACAGGTAGGTTGACTGAGCGTTACAGAGGTTGCGTGAGCGTACAGTAGGTTGATGTGAGCGTACAGTAGGTTGACGTGACGTACAGATAGGTTGACGTGACGTACAGTAGGTTGATGTGAGCTTACAGTAGTTGGACGTGAACGTACAGTAGGTTGACGTGAGCGTACAGTAGGTTGACGTGAGCGTTAGGAGTAGGTTGACGTGAGCGTACAGTAGGTTGACTAGAGCACGTAGGTTGACGTGAGCGTACAGTAGGTGATGTGAACGTACAGTAGGTTGATGTGAGCGTTACAAGGTTAATGTGTACGCAGGTTGCTGTGAGCGTCAGGCATAGGTTGATGTGAGCGTACAGTAGGTTGATGTGAGCGTACAGTAGGTTGATCGCTGAGCGTACGTAGGTATGTTGATGTTACAGTGAGTTGATGTGAGCGTTACAGTAGGTTGATGTGAGCGTACAGTAGGTTGACGTGAGCGTTACAGTAGGTTGATGTGAGCGTTGAGGAGGTTGATGTGAGCGTACAGTAGGTTGACGTGAGTGTACAGTAGGTTGATTGTGAGCGTACAGTAGGTTGAATGTGAGCGACAGTATGTTGATGTGAGCGTACAGTAGGTTGACAGTGAGCGTACAGCAGTGTTGACGTGGAGCGTAGAGTAGGTTGACGTGAGCGTACAGTAGGTTGACGTGAGCGGTACAGTAGGTTGACGTGAGCGTACAGTAGTTGACGTGAGCGTACAGGAGGTTGATGTGAGCGTACAGTAGGTTGATGTGAGCGTAACAGTAGGTTGATGTGAGCGTACAGTAGAGGTTGATGTGAGCGTACAGTAGGTTGACGTGAGCGTACAGGAGGTTGACTTGAGCGTTACAGTAGGTTGATGTGAGCGTACAGTAGGTTGATGCATGATGTAGGAGTATTTGCGTTTGCTGGATTTAGATAGCTACAGTTGTCTGGGTCTCTCAGCACTATGCATACTGCACATAGTGTACTGCTCAGTACTGTCGGCCATGTTTCTTTTGGGAGAAAATCAGTAGTGCTGCCTCCCCTTTCTAGAGGATTTAAGCTTTTCCACACACACACACACACACACACACACACACACACACACACACACACACACACACAACACACACCACCACACACACACACACACACACACACACACACAACACACACACACACACACACACACACACACACACACACACACACACACAGAGAGATAGAAATACATATATATCAGGAGCTGCTAAAGGACCAACATATGGAACCATTAGAGGAGTTTAATGTAATTTACATTCCCCCCCTTTCTCTTTCTATCTGTTCTCTCTATTTATCTCTCATTCCACTTCCCTGCTCCCCAGGGCCTTGAACTAGCTAACATAAATCCTGTGATGAAGGTGTTAGTTAAGATTCACATTGGGGTTCTGAGATCTGCTGTGTGACACACACTATCACACCGTGTCAAGGGAGAGAGAAAGTGAGAGAGAGAGGTTGAGAGAGAGAGAGGTTGAGAGAACAGACACCATTGCAAATACAACCCATATTTATTTATTTTCCCTTTTGTAGTTTAACTATTTGCACATCGTTACAACACTGTATGTAAACATAATATGACATTTGAACTTTTGTGTAATGTTTACTGTTCATTTTTTATTGTTTATTTCACTTTTGTTTATTACCTATTTCACTGGCAACGTAAACATACATTTCCCATGCCAATAAAGCCCCTTGAATTTAATTGAGAGAGAGAGAGCGACATAGAGAGAGAGGGAGAGACAGAAAGAGTGAGAGAGAGAGAGAGAGAGGGGGAGAGACAGAGAGAAAGAGAGAGAGAGATAGAGAGAGGGAGAGAAAGAGATAGACAGAGAGGGAGAGACAGAGAGAGACAGAGAGAAAGAGAGAGAGAGTGGTCAGTCTTTAAATCCCTGTGGAGGTGGAGGTGTGAGTGTTCAGAGTGATGGAAGAGTTCTGTACGGCGACAGTGTGCGTGTAAGGGTGTACTTACTACCTTTATTAGACCAACAGTTCTGTTGTTCAGAACAACAACATAGTTGTCTGATGACTCCAACGGAACGTCTCCCAATTAGATGTTGCCAGAGCCACATATTTAGATTAATATATGACTGTAAGTGTTGTTTTTCCCCTGAGAAAAAGTTGCAAAATTGTCTTCATAATTTTTCCTTATTTATAATCGTGTAATTCATTTGCTATTTCGCTGTGTTTATCGTCGTTTTGGCATGGAAGTTAAAACCTCATTGCATTGGATTCATTAGGCTTTCACTTTCAGTTAGCTTGTGGACCGCTGACTTAGTACAGGCCTCCTCTCGCAGATGACGGGACAGGAAAACGTCTATGGGAATCTGGCACTCATAAAAATAGAACATTGAAATATGTGCCTAAGTTATTGTGTTTCTGAAGACTTATGTTTGTGTTATTTCGTAGGACTATTTGTTCATGAGCATCCAGTCTAATCCCCAGTCCCAAAGTGGTTGAAATTCTTCTCAGTGCTCTCTGTGGCAGAGTTCAATGAGTTTGTAATATGTTCCAAGCCAGTTATTTGTATTGGACTAGGAATTCACCCATGGGAGTGCAGATCAATTCATGAATTGCCTGGTATTGAGAAAGAATAAACCCCAACCTAGCTACTCTTCCATCTAGATCAGAAGGATCACATCTGTCACAAAACCTGCTCTTGTGTCAAGAAGCTGCAATGATGTGACTGTAGCGCCCCCTAGTCTTCAGAGGACTGTAAGTACAGCCTCAGAATGACTCCTGCCCTACCAGTCCAGCTTCGGGCAGAAGTTAAACACTCTCTCCTCTCCCACCCTTCCCTCTCTCTGTCTTCTCTCTCATATCCCTGTCCTCTCTCTCCCCCCTCCCTCCTATCTCATTCCACTCTCTTCATCTCTCTAACTCCACTCTCCTTTCTTCCTCCAGGTCAGTCCAGTTGAACGGAGAAAGGTTGTTGATGGTGGACAACGAGACATTTCCAGAGTTGAAGCCTCGGACGCTGCGGGCAGGGAGGACGATAGCCATGCCCCCGATGACCATCGGCTTCTACGTCATCAAGAACATCAACGCTTACGCCTGCCGCAAATAATACTCAACACACTCCTCCTCACCCTTCACCCCAAATAATACTCAACACACTCCTCCTCACCCTTCACCCCAAATAATACTCAACACACTCCTCCTCACCCGTCACTCCAAATAATACTCAGCACACTCCTCCTCACCCTTCACCCCAAATAATACTCAACACACTCCTCCTCACCCTTCACCCCAAATAATACTCAACCACTCTCTCACCTTCACCCAAATAATACTCAACACACTCCTCCTCCCCGTCACTCTCCCCCCACACTCCTCCTCACCTTCACCCCCCACACTCCTCCTCACCCTTCACTCCCCCACATTCCTCCTCACGGTCCCCCGAAATCCTTCACCTCCCCCCACACTCCTCACACCCCTCACCTAACCCTTCCTCACCCCCTAGCCCTCATCTCACCCCTAGCTCATCTCCCCCCTACACCCACCCTCACCACCCCCACCATTTCCTAATATCACACCTCCTCACCCTCGCTCCACTTATCCTTACTTCCTAGCCATTACTTTCTACCTTCTGGTTCCTTATCACTAGTCCCTGGTCTGACTCTGAAAGGCTTGCTCTTTGTCCAAAACAAGGGTTGCACTGAATACCTTTCAATCGCTCTCTACACCAACTCCCCATGTGCTGTGAGATGGACAGTGATTATTCTACTATGTGATGTTGTATTGTTTTGTGAAAAGGTTATTGAGTTTTGTTATGACAGTACTTCTATGTCAGAAGGTTGTATCATCCTCCAACAAGACTTCTCTTCCATGTCTTTGATCATCAGATCTACTAACGGTCACTCAGCTTTGTATCTGCCAGCAACTCTTATTGTTTCCCCCGCAAACTCCTTTCAACTCTCTGTTGTTGATACTCACAAACTCCTGGCAGAGGGTTAGACAGAAAGAAGAGAAAACATGGAGAAAACACAACCAGTCAACCGCAGGGCATGTGTTAGCTCCAACAGCCATGTCTGCTGTCTGATTGAATTATCTGTGTGTGTGAGTGTGTGTGTGTGTTCCTGCGTGAGTGTGTGTGTGAATACCCCTGCTGATGAGCCTGTCCTTGTCTACCATGTCCATCAGGGAAAACGTTTTATCTTGCTTTCTGAAACAGCTCGGCTTACATCTATAACTAAACGGTTCGTTGGTAATTGGGAATCTCTTTGTGGTATGTCTGTTGTCTGAAGGACAGTTTAAGGCAGCGATGCACATCCAGGGCTGGGGAGTAACTGATTACATGTAATCTGATGTATTCTTTTTTTATTAATGTATTCAGTTACATTACCAGCAAAGATATTGTAATCAGATTACAGGTACTTTTGAAAAACTAGATGATTACTTATTGGATTACTTTTAAATTCAGGAAGGATGTTTGCGGAAAAAATACATTATGACACCTTTCTGTTTTCTCAATGACATAAAAAAAAAGGCTAAAGTTTAAGTTTGTTCTATCGGAGCAAGTCTGACTACAAGTCAGAGACCACTATGATGACACACCAAGGGGGAAGTAATCCAAAAGTAACTGAAAGTAATCCGATTACACTACTGAGTTTGGGTAATCCAAAAGTAACTTTACTGATTACAATTTTGGACAGGTAACTAGTAACTGTAACAGATTACATTTAAGAAAGTAACCTACCCAACCCCGTCACAGCAGAGTATCCATCTTCAGAAAGAAAAGAAAGGGACAGAGTCGGGTTACTGGTTACTGGTCGGGTCACTGGTTTAATGTTCATTTTTCTGTAATACGAAACAACAAACATTGCATTTACAGTATTTCTCTCTAGCAGCACAGAGCTGGGTCAATATGAACATACAGTATGCAACTGAGAACTTCTTGTTACTCAACCTCCCATTCATATTTCGGAAGCATACTCATCACTAGTCCAATGTACAGTCATATTATGCTGCTAGCTTTTATTATTAAACACTTATTAAAGGGCAATTCCATAACTTTTCAACCTCATTTTCATTATTCACATCACAATACATTGGTCTACATATTTGAAAACGGTACATTTCTACGTTTTGTAGAACAAGTTCTACCCGATGACATCCTTAAAAGCTAAAACATTTTACAAACAGTGTTTTTCAAACACTATGAGATTTGTGGTGACGTGGGGAGCAGGAACATGCCCTCCCTCTGGCTAGAAACTCGTTGGAGGTTTAGGTGTTGTTTTTTTTACTTTTAATCCGACAAGTATTTTTTAGGACCTTTCTTCTTATCATATTAGCTACAGATCATAGAAACTCACATATGTAGACACTGGTTTGGGACTGGGGATAATGAATATAATGTTGAAAATTGGCGGAATTGTCCTTTAGGTTTGGATTGTTTTGTACAGAATTCCCTTAGCCGGTGTATCATCATCCTATTTGAATATGTAATGTATATAAAAGTGGGTTAATTACAGAAGATGCGTGCTTGAAGTGTTTACTTACATATCATTGTAATTTAAATCTAATGTATATTTGTATGTAATAATTTTTTATGTTGAGGAAGCAAAATTTAACTCAATGGTACCTTTTGGGTAAGACTGAAACAGAACCCGAAGTCAAATTGAAAATGACGGTACAGTGCATGGTATGTAAGTAGTCTCCAGTGTAACTTCATGGTCATTGTCTTACAAGAGACACTGTACAGTGTATGTATAGGGTTGGGAGAGGTAGATTTTTTATGTGTGTTAAATAGTAATAAGCATATTCTTCCTCCTCTGAATGTGTTTCATAGTTCATGTAGAGTTGTTCATATTTCTTTTTTTTAAATAGCATTATTTTATTGTGTTAAGTGTGCAATTGAGCATAATTTTTTGGTAAAGAAAATATATACAGCGATAATAAAATAATTACAATAACTTTGATTTCCGTTGTGATTCTGCTTTACTTTTGTTTGGGGATTTTGTTTGATCTAACAAACCACACATGCAGTAGATTTATGTGCAAATTCCTATTTGGATAATCCTACAGTAGCTACTGTAAGCTACTATAGGCAAAGTAGATCTACTTAGCCCAAATAGTACTGTCTCACGCGCAGCTGCTGTCTGGCTAAAACTATGTGAAAGCAGATTTTTCTACGTCAATAGTATTACTGAATAAATAGCATTAAAATGCCATAGAATTAAATTAACATTCCATCATCTCTGCAAGGTTACTGAGTGTAAATGATTGTCGAGAAAAGAGAGAGGATAGACGAAAAGAGGAAGACGGGATATACAGGACCACATGTTAGTGAGTCAAAAGTGAGAGGATGAAAGGACCGAAAGGTAACAGTAGGAAGCAATCAGAACGCACATCCCTGGAGACACACACATACACAAACTCTTTATTTTTCTTTTCTTTCTTGTCTTTTTTCTTTCTATCCATTCCAGCCGGTGAGTCAACTAACGTATTCTCAAAGAGTGCCGCCCATATCTCCAGTCCCCACGCTGGAGAGCTCACAAAGAGAACCAGGGGTCACACACACATAAACACACACACACACACACACACACACACACACACCACACATGCACACACACACCACACAACACACACACACACACACACACATAAACACACACACGCACACAAACGCACACGCACACACGCACGCACGCACACACACACACATAAAGCCCCCAGCAGATTTGGGGGCAGCTGGAATCAGGCTTTGCTGTGTTGTGGAGAGGGAGAGTGCTGTCCTGTCAGAGAGAGGTGGAGGGCCAGTGGTTGATGGGAAACATTCGCTAGGCTCGGCCCGACCAAGCTGGGTCAGGGTAAGTCCCCAATTCTTCAGAACCAGGTAAGTTCAGTGTTTCACTACACTGGTCCTTGCCAGAGAGGAAGAGGCGAAGTGAGAAGTTTTACTCCGTCCAAAATCTGTCCACAAAAATAAGCCCACAGACATATGGAGGTCAATGAGAGAATGTCGAATTTGGTCAACAAAAAATGTCATCGATAATTTTCTACATGATACTTATTTGATCAAATATAAGTTTGGTAATGGTTAGATTGTTATGAATGCACTGATATAAGGTGACGCACGTGGCATTTTGGCAACTTTACATCAGAATTGTGCCTGTTTTAATAGAGATAGATAGAGGACTTTTAGCATGGATGATGCCATTGAGGTCTCCCACCATTTTAAAGTAGTCAACTGGGTGGGGATTCCTATGAGTTGGGCGCAGTCAGCCGATGAAGACGAAGAAAATGGACTACTTTAAAAGGGTTATAGCCTCAATGGTGCTGCCCATGCTGTTCCAGACGTCATAATGACACAGATATAAAAATGAGTCCTCTATCTATGGCCTGTTGTTCACATGCATATCTGCCCTCTCATTGGCTACATTTGAGTCATTTAGCAGACGCTCTTATCCAGAGCAACTTACAGAAACAATTAGGGTTAAGTGCCTTGCTCAAAAGCACATCGACAGATTTGTGTTCACCTTGTTGGGTCAGGGATTTGAACCAGCAACTTTTTGGTAACTGGCCCAACGTTCTAACTGCTAGGTCTCACCTGATTTCGCCTCGTTCTGCCTGCCTTCCATCTTTGAGGACATGTATTTCCATTGCAAGAGCTGTCACTTGACTATCTTGTCAATATAATAGACAATATTTGTTCTTGCACATTTTTGTTCCAGTCCTATACCAGCACACCTGATATAACTACTCAACTAATTATCAAGGCCTTGAGAGGAGAGGGTTTGTATGGGCTGTGGTGGGCTAGCAGCGGACCATAAACCAGACACAGTACTGTTGAGAGTTTACGCTGCTGTGAAACAAATATGATATCTATTATTTTCTTTTAGGTGACGAGGTCTACCCAGTGAAGCTTGTCAGAGCCGGCCTTGAGTACAACAGTATGTGGTGTTCAAATACTTGTTGAACATTGTACTTTTTTGTTGAATATTTAGAAATTGTGACATTGTGTTGGCAGTCCTTCAAGAGTCATGAACCTAATCACTGAGCTGGCGTTATGTACAGAATTGTGACTTCATATAAATATCACAGACCTGTTCAGAAATTAGCCTGAAGAACCCAGTCTCCATCCCACATATGGTTCATCTTAAAAGGGCCAACCTGGTTTACTTTTAAACAGAGTACCAGACTCAGTCACACTTGGTTAATTTAGCCAGTGGTCCTGGTAAAAGAAAGAGGGGTTCTGTCTCTCTCTCTTTGTGCATGTTTTGGTCTGAAGGCCACAGTATATGTATCCACAATCAGCCCTTAAATCATCAAAGCACTTCACTCAACTTAATAAGGACCCTTTATTTGTGCAAAATTAAGTGAACCACACACACAAGCAAGAATATGCACGCATGCACAAATGTACGCACCCACACCCACACACACACATACACACACACACACAYAAAGGAGAGAGAAAAGCACACTGATCTCCGGAAACACGTTCAAAGTGAAAACTGGACTGGAGTTTCTCAGGAAAACAACATCAGAGAGATTTCACAGTTCATTTGATTACAACTCCCAAGACCTGATCCTCATGATGTAGTCTGTCACACATATAGGGATGAACTGACACAAACAACTGTCTCTGCCAAACACATACACATATGTTTATGCCAAGAACATGGCTTTTTAGAGTTCAACACTTTGTATTTCTCATGGCTGAATTCATTGAATAAAATAATGAAGTGCACAAAGGAAACAGTGCTGAACAGAAAAGACTTCACAGAGTAAGAAATATTGTCTGTAGAGTGCTGAAGTGAACATTAAACCTAGACCCCATGAACGGATGTAAGTGTTTATGTGTTGCCCTTCCAGATCTGATTCTGATCCATCCAACCCATACTTCTGAACTGACGCTCTGACCATTTAGCAGAATCTTATACAGTGCTCTCATCAGGAAATTCTGGGAAACTTTTGTTTGGACAGCTCAGCTTCTTCTAAACCAGTACTTTGTGATAATAACCTCTGTGCGCCGTTTCTTTTGACCCAATCTGATGGTGGCGCGGTTTAGTACACTACACCGTTGTTCTGGATACCTTTGTTCTGGATACCGTTGTTCTAGATACCTTTGCGTGACAGCGACTCTTTAACAGAGGTAGCTGTAACCATACCCTGGCTAACTCTGTTTATACTCTGTGTTCCATTTTGAAAAACACACACACAAATATGTGCGCGTGCGCACACGCACGCACACACACACACACACACACACACACATACAGCACACACACCACACACACACACACACACACACACACACACACACACACACACACACACACACACACACACACACACACACAACACACTGTTTATACTCTGTGATCCATTTTGAAACATGTAAGGATTTCTGCAGGCCCCTTTGCTATGTTTACTCTGTGTATACAGTAGTCAGCTTAAAAAAACTTCCCTGAACGTCCAGCCGCTGGAAACTGATTGTACAAATTAGTAGCTAGACCCAGAAACATGAATGGTCTGCCAGAACCCAAACTCAGACTATTCAGAGTATTCTACGAATGTCCCCACAGGCGCAGATTGTTTCTGCCATTAATTTATAACCTTTTAAGATCCTATTTTAAGGAATAAGGAACATTCCAAAATTCCAACAGATCTCCATTTGTGTGTGTGTTGGTGTGTGTGGTGTGTGTGTGTGTGTGTGTGTGTGTGTGTGTGTGTGTGTGTGTGTGTGTGTGTGTGTGTGTGTGTGTGTGTTGTGTGTGTGTGTGTGTGTGTGTGTGTGTGTGTGTGTGTGTGTGTGTGGTGTGTGTGTGTGTGTGTGTGTGTGTGTGTCTGTGTTGTGTGTGGTGGGTGTGCTACGTACGTGTGTTCTTTTTACTTTGCTCAAAGATAGTTGCATAATCAGGGTTACATTTGTATAACTCTGAACATCCTTTCTAATAATAATGATGTGCCTGTCTTGACAATGAAACAGATGATTCTGCTCAATATGTAGGCTAGGCTACTTATCTCATGTGATACAATAATGTAGGCCTATGACTCTCACAAGGAAGTAAGTGAATGACACATGAAATTTCTCTCCATGCACACACGTATGTACGCATGCACGCACGCACGCACGCACGCACGCACACATACACCACACACACACAACACCATAATACATTCAATGAATACCAGATCATTACAACCGTGTCAGAATCAAGCGCTTTAGTCTAGTCTTCAGCACAAGACTTTAACTCACCTAATTATCTACCCCCAATGAAAGGATTACCTTAAAAACTTTTTTTGTAAGGATTACCCTTTCACCGTCAGGGAACCAACGTCAAAACTAAACACTGATCTCCAGTCAGTTTTACTTTTACCTTCGCCGTTTCTAAGAGAATGCATCAGGAGGGAAAACTGATCATAGACCTGCGTTTAATTTAGAGTCATATTTCTAGGAGGAGCTTAGCTTCCGCTGTTAAAGCGCTGTTAGTGTCACATGATTCGGCTCCAAGTTTCACCACGGAAGCTGAGTTGAGAAATGTTGCGTTAGAGTTTCAAAGAATTATCGTTTATAATCGGAAAGCTAAGGGTTTCGAAAGAAGAGGTACATTTTAACAACATCTGATTAAACTGGTGGAAATCACGGAGGGGCAAATATGATGCATAACTGATTGGCCACAGGTAAGTTACTTTGTGTAACATGTTGTTATTATCATAGCCTACTGATGGGTGCAAGAATATCCTAATAGAAATTAATTGTGTAAAATATATATTTTTCACGTTGAATATGCCTATAGAATAGGCTAATGTCAGCTATGTGCATGACATATTTATAATGTTATTGTATGAGCGTTAGAAGGCAAACTTCGAAGTCCCATATGGGTAAACGCTATATTCTACGTTGCGCTACCCATGTGATGCGTTGGGGTCCGACCTGTCAGCCATGCATTGGTGATCACTGAAGACAATCCGCATAGTCTGGATGTTTGACTCGTGCTGCATAATAGGGTTTGTCAAGGCTTGGTGCTCTTCTTATTTATCATGCTCTTCATCATATGACCACTCTACAAATGCATTTATCAGAGAATGAATTACATTATGAGTCCAGTAGAAAATTGGAAGTGGTTTGTCCTCTTCATGTATTGCACATACATTGTTGATATGATAATAACTTATGTTATTCCCTCATAGCAGCTATGTAAGTAGAGCCAGTTACAGCAACACTGTTATTCTGTTTTCCAAGATAATACAAATGATTAATCACAAATGTGGTAACTCTATTATAAATCTATCTTTGCATGTAGGCTCATTTCTATCCAATTGCAGTGTAATGTTGTTCCGTGGTTTCCTGTAATATGGCAAAAAATGAGCTTCTTACGAATAATTTGCTTAGCCTATTTAAGGGCTGTGTGTATTGCAAAGAACGTTTCAAACTGTAACACACTGTGACTTGCCTAGTTAAATAAAAAATGTAATAAAACCTGCATATTCTGCAGATGACAACAGTGCTGGTATGGTTGGTTGCTACAGATAAGATCCCACTATGAAGTGTCTGCTGATAGCCAGCGAGAGCGCTGAGGTCCTCTTCTATTGGACAGACCCAGAGTTTGAACTCAACATCCAGGAGCAGTATGGAGCATCACAGGAAGAGGGGGAGAAGGTAAGACGGGAGCGGGCGAGGGATACAGGATGGTTCAAGTTGTCTTGTCTATTACATAAATATAGAAGCAATGATAGCATATTGCATACATGGATTAACCCAAATATCCCCAGTGACCTCATTCATATCACGTTTCTGTGACTTGCTGAACTCTCTGGTCTCTCCGGCAGGGGTTGTAGACATGTTGACTGGTTCATGTAGTACCATAATCCCTCATGGTCATTCCAGAGCAGAAAATTGGGGTTATGATGAGAGATTCCGGTGGAGGATATGGTTGAGTGTCTCTTTCCATCCCTCCCAGCCACCAGCATTTGAGGACAGCATCAACACTCTGTTTGCCCCCATCATCATCTCCTGCAGTACCATGGTGGACAGACTGGGAGACAGCTATACATCCTTTAGTACTGAGAACAACCACACCTATGTGCTACATCAGGTAATACACACACACACACACACACACACAGGAAACTAATGTTGCGTCATGACACAAAAACACGTCAACAGATACAGGGCAATTTGTGAGAGAACTATGCCCATAGTAAAGAATGGTCATAAAATAAGTGTAGGTGAGAGTGTGGTAAGTTAAGCCAACCTTGTTTCTAGGAAACCATATATAAAATTAATACATTGACCATATATTTAGGAAGAGGTCATCATTTCATGGAGTCTGTGAAGGAAGAAACCACATGGAAAAAGTGGTAAGCAAGTTGCGTCCCAAAAAATGTATTTTCACCAAATACAAATTCATTTATCGGGTAGAGGTTTGGTGATGCTTGTATCTACACCAAAGTAGATACTTTTAAGATTGTTCTATACATCAGTTGGGGTCTATATGAGGTCTCAAACTTAGCATAAAAGTGCATTCTTGTAACTGTGTGGGCTTATATAGTCAAAATATTTGCCTTGGGATAAGTTGAGCCAATGGCAAGTTGAGCAAATTGAAGTGTTTTCTTCCCAGGCGTTGGGATATGAGGTAACAACAGGGCCTGGCCTATGTTACAAGTGTTTTAAAAAGTACAAAGTGTTTGTTAGGTGTTACGCCTGTGTTACAATATGATTAAAATACAAAAAAGTAATTGGGTTGGGAATAAAGATAGACATGGTTTTAAAAAGGTAGTGTTGATATTTAATTCAGTACAGAAATGTGTAGGTGGCTTAATTTACCCTGTCCCGCAACTAAACTTACCAATGGTAAATTGTACTATTTAATGAAGCTGTCAGTTGAGGACTTGTGAGGCGTCTGGCATCTTTCTCAAACTAGACACTCTAATGTACTTGTCCTCTTGCTCAGTTGTGCCTCCGGGGCCTCCCACTCCTCTTTCTATTCTGGTTAGAGCTGTTCTGTGAAGGGAGTAGTACAAAGCGTTGTACAAGATCTTCAGTTTCTTGGCAATTTCTCACATGGAATAGCCTTCATTTCTCAGAACAAGAATAGACTGACATGTTTCAGAAGAAAGTTATTATTTTCTGGCCATTTTGAGCCTGTAATCGAACCCACAAATGTTGATGCTCCAGATACTCAACTAGTCTGAAGAATGTCCGTTTTATGGCTTCTTTAATCAGAACAACAGTTTTCAGCTGTGCTAACATAATTGCAAAGGGGTTTTCTAATGATCAATTAGCCTTTTAAAATTATAAACTTGGATTAGCTAACACAACGTGCCATTGGAACACAGGAGTGATGGTTGCTGATAATGGGCCTCTGTACGCCTATGTAGATATTCCATAAAAAATCTGCAGTTTCCAGCTACAAAAGTCATTTACAACATTAACAATGTCTACACTGTATTTCTGATCAATTTGATGTTATATTAATGGACAAAAAATGTGCTTTTCTTTCAAAAACAAGGACATTTCTATGTGACCCCAAACTTTTGAATGGTAGTGTATGTACCTACAGTATCTTTGTTAGAAAGAATACTATATATACTAAATCAAAACTTACCCCACTCTCCCCTACAACTCATTTGACCGCATAAGCCACTCAATTACAGTTCCTCTACTGTGCTGTAGTAAAAGTGAAAGCCTGCTGTCCAGTAAAGCTTCACATCATGTGAGCCTGCCTGAACCTCGCAGTAGTCATGGGATCAGACTGTGTGGCTCTGTAAATGGGTTAAGATGACGTGGCCAATAGCCAACAGCAGTTCCATTCAGACCAAATGACTCGGTACCTTTTCTGCTCCTAGCCCCTACGCCTTCCGGTGTTCACGGATCTCAAAGGACGAGATAGTTGTTAGCCATGTGAGTCTTCCAACATACTAAGAGGAGCGTCCTCCATATTCCTTACACCAATCCAAGCCTCTCAGTTGTGTTAATAAAGAGCTTGGGAAGTGTAGTATGTGTGTGTGAATCGGAACTGATTAGGGGTGATTGAGTGATTGATTATTTGATTGATGGAAATATTGACTGATTGACAGTTTGAGGAGTGTCTGTACATCGCTGTGAACGGAGACCAAGAAGAGGGCGAGGAGGATCTGAAGAGGAAGATTTACGTGATGAAGAAGATGATTGAGGTCCAATTCGGCATGGTTACCCTCAGCAGCACCCTGATCAGGAAAGAGTATGACATGACTCTTACCTTATGAAGTTCATTAGATCTGTGTTTGTGTGTGACAGATGGACTTGTGTCCTAATGGGCTGTGTGGTTTCTCTCCAGGCTGCGTCCTCAGGACACAGAGCAGAGGACCAATCTATGGAAATATCTACAGAGCCTCCTGGAGACCTACAGCCGCCTTCGAGAGCAGGACCAGAGCTTTTTAGTAGAGGTACTGTAGAATTAAGCAATAGGGCCAGATGGGGTGTGGTATATGACCAATATTGTCACACCCTGGCCTTAGTTATCTTTGTTTTCTGTATTATTTTAGTTAGGTCAGGGTGTGACATGGGGGACGTTTGTGTGTGTTTGTCTCATCTAGGGTGTTTGTATTGTCTAGTTTTTTTTTTGTAGAGTTCATGGGGTTGTGTTCAGTGTAGGTGTTTAGGTAAGTCTATGGTTGCCTAGATTGGTTCTCAATTAGAGACAGCTGTATATCGTTGTCTCTGATTGGGACCCATATTTAGGCAGCCATAGTCATTAGGTAGGTTGTGGGTAATTGTCTATGTCTTGACGTTAGTTGCTTGTGTCTGCACTTTCGTTTGATAGCGTCACGGTCGTTTGTTGTTTTGTCTAGTTTGTATTAGTGTTCGTGTTCATTTCTTCTTCTATTAAAAAGAAGATGTATTTATATCACGCTGCGCCTTGGTCCTCTCTTTCACCTAACGACGATCGTGACAAATATACCACAGCAAAGGGATGTTCTTAATCACGACGCAATGCTGAGTGCCTGGATACAGCCCTTAGCTGTGGTATATTGGCTATATACCACAAACCCCCGAGGTGCCTTATTGCAATTATAAACTGGTTACCAATGTAATTAGAGCAGTAAAATGTATGTTTTTGTCATACCGGTAGTATACGTCTGATATACCACGGCTGTCAGGCAATCAGCATTCAGGCCTCGAACCACCCAGTTTATAATGTGGAGGAAATTGTACTGTAAACTGTGCTTTACTGTACTCACTCTTCTCCCCAATGGGGAAATGTAGTTTTGACCTACACGGCAACATACAGTACCAGTCTAAAGTTTGGACACACCTACTCATTCAAAGGTTTCTCTTTATTTTTACTATATTCTACATTGTAGAATAATAGTGAAGACATCAAAACTATGAAATAACAGATATGGAATCATGTAGTAACCAAAAAAGGGTTAAACAAATCAAAATATATTTTATGTTTGAGATTCTTCAAAGCAGCCACCCTTTGCCTTGATGTCAGCTTTGCGCACTCTTGGCATTCTCTCAACCAGTTTCATGAGGAATGCTTTTCCAACAGTCTTGAAGGAGTTCCCACATATGCTGAGCACTTGTTGGCTGCTTTTCCTTCACTCTACGGTCCAACTCATCCCAAACCATCTCAATTGGGTTGATGTCGGGGGATTGTGGAGGCCAGGTCATCTTGATGCAGCACTCCATCATTCTTCTTGGTCAAGTAGCCCTCACACAGCCTGGAGGTGTGTTGGGCCATTGTCCTGTTGAAAAACAAATGTTTGTCCCACTAAGCGCAAACCAGATGGGATAGTGTATTGGTTAAGTGTGCCTTAAATTCTAAATAAATCACAGACTGTGTCACCAGCAAAGCACCCCCACACCGTCACACCTTCTGCTTCATGGTGGGAACCACACATGCAGAGATCATCCGTTCACCTACTCTGTCTCACAAAGGCACTGCGGTTAGAACCAAAAATCTCAAATCTTCTTCTTATTGGTGTATTTTAGTAGTGGTTTCTTTGCAGCAATTCGACCATGAAGGGCTGATCCACGCAGTCTCCTTTGAACAGTTGATGTTGAGATGTGTCCGTTACTTGAACTCTGTAGCATTTATTTGGGCTGCAATTTCTGAGGCTGGTAACTCTAATGAACTTATCCTCTGCAGCAGAGGTAACTCTGGGTCTTCCTTTCCTGTGGCGGTCCTCGTGATAGCCAGTTTCATCATAGCGCTTGATGGCTTTTGCGACTAAACTTGAAGAAACTTAAAAAGTTTTTGAAATGTTCAGGATAGACTGACCTTCATGTCTTAAAGTAATGGACTGTCGTTTCTCTTTGCTTATTTGAGCTGTTCTTGCCATAATATGGACTTGGTCTTTTACCACATAGGGCTATCTTCTGTATACCACCCCTACCTTGTCACAACACAACTGATTGGCTCAAATGCATTAAAAAGGAAGGAAATTCCACAATTTCCAAAATTTTTAACAAGGCACACCTGTTAATTGAAAGCATTCCAGGTGACTACCTCATGAAGCTGGTTGAGATAATTCCAAGATTGTGCAAAGCTGTCATCAAGGCAAAGGGTGGCTACATTGAAGAATCTCAAATATAAAATATAGTTTGATTTGTTTTAACACTTTTTGGTTACTACATGATTCCATATGTGTTATTTCATAGTTTTGATGTCTTCACTATTATTATACAATGTGGAAAATAGTAAAAATAAAGAAAAACCTTTGAATGAGTAGGTGTGTCCAAACATTTGACTGGTACTGTATATACAACGTATGTCTCTGTCTCCCTCCATCAGGCAGTAGAGAGGTTGATCCATCCTACTCTATGTGAACAATGTATAGAGTTTCTGGAGCGTCGCTTGGTGCAGCAGATCAACAGTAGTGTGGAGAGAGCAGGAGAGGAGGTCCTTCATGCATTCATACTGGTGCACACCAAACTACTAGCCTTCTATTCCAGGTTACTGCCCATTACTATTAAGACCAAACTACTAGCCTTCTATTCCAGGTTACTGTCCATTACTATTAAGACCAAAACTATAGCCTTCTATTCCAGGTTACTGTCCATTACTATTAAGACCAAACTACTAGCCTTCTATTCCAGGTTACTGCCCATTACTATTAAGACCAAACTAGTAGCCTTTTACTCCAGGTTACTGTCCATTACTATTCACACAAAACTACAAGCGTTCTACTCCAGGTTACTGTCCATTACTCTTCTCACAAAACTACAAGCGTTCTACTCCAGGTTACTGTCCATTACTGTAACGTCACTTTTTCACATAATGAAGAACATTTTCACATAATATGACATTGCAAATCACGTACAGAAGGAGGTACCTCTGAATCAGGGTTGGGGTCAATTCAGGAAAATAGGTAATAAACTGAAATTCCATTTCAGTTCCATTCATTTTCAATGATTTCTCAATAAACTGAAAAGGAGGAGCTATTTCAAAAGAAATTACATTTCTGAATTTTAAATTCAAATTACTTCCTGAATTGAGTAACTTGAATTGACCCCAAACCTGCTCTGAATACCTTTCTATCCACCCCTCTCCTCTCCCCCACAGTCGTAACGCTAGTACCCTCACCTCGTCTGACCTGCTTGCTCTTATCGTCATGGTGCAGAACATGTATCCTAGCAACATCGACCTGGAGGATACTGCCCCCGAGGTAGGAGCACTGAGAGTGAAAGAAGAAGAATAACATACTCTGTCTGAATGCTTCTGAAGTTTAATAGCTGTGTGGTGTGTGTGCAGGATGTGGAGAACACCTCAGCCCCAGATATATTCTACACTCCAGAGCCTTCCCCTACTAATAGGGACTCAGGGACTGACAGGGACTCCGTTAATTCAGGTAGGTGTCTGTGCCGTGCTCTGCCATTTTTTGCCCTTGTGGCTCGGTGCAGTAATATGCTATATTTCCACTGCCTTTGGTTCAACTCACTAACCCTCTGCTCGCTCTCTTTGCAGGCAGGCATGAGGAGAGCAGGCATGAAGAGAGCTGTCATGTGGGCAGCGGTACTCCTGTGTTCCAGTTTTTGGATCCAGACATTCAGGTGAGCTTGGGGGGGGGGGGGGGGGGGGGGGGGGGGGGGGGGGGGGGGGGGGGGGGGGGGGGGTACAGTCGTGGCCAAAAGTTTTGAGAATGACACAAATATTAGTTTTCACAAAGTCTGCTGCCTCAGTGTCTTTAGATATTTTTGTCAGATGTTACTATGGAATACTGAAGTATAATTACGAGCATTTCATAAGTGTCAAAGGCTTTTATTGACAATTACATGAAGTTGATGCAAAGAGTCAATATTTGCAGTGTTGACCCTTCTTTTTCAAGACACCTGCAATCCGCCCTGGCATGTTGTCAATCAACTTCTGGGCCACACCCTGACTGATGGCAACCCATTCTTGCATAATCAATGCTTGGAGTTTGTCAGAATTTGTGGGGTTTTGTTTGTCCACCCGCCTCTTGAGGATTGACCTCAATTTCACAATGGGATTAAGGTCTGGGGAGTTTCCTGGCCATGGACCCAAAATATCAATGTTTTGTTCCCCGAGCCACTTAGTTATCACTTTTGCCTTATGGCAAGGTGCTCCATCATGCTGGAAAAGGCATTGTTCGTCACCAAACTGTTCCTGGATGGTTGGGAGAAGTTGCTCTCGGAGGATGTGTAGGTACCATTCTTTATTCATGGCTGTGTTCTTAGGCAAAATTGTGAGTGAGCCCACTCCCTTGGCTGAGAAGCAACCCCACACATGAATGGTCTCAGGATGCTTTACTGTTGGCATGACACAGGACTGATGGTAGCGCTCACCTTGTCTTCTACGGCCTTTTTTTTTTCTTTCCGATTGTTTGGGGCACTTTTTTTCCCCGGATGCCCCAAACAATCGGAAAGGGGATTCATCAGAGAAAATGACTTTACCCCAGTCCTCAGCAGTCCAATCCCTGTAACTTTTGCAGAATGTCAGTCTGTCCCTGATGTTTTTCCTGGAGAGAAGTGGCTTCTTTGCTGCCCTTCAGGCCATCCTCCAAAAGTCTTCGCCTCACTGTGCGTGCAGATGCCCTCACACCTGCCTGCTGCCATTCATGAGCAAGGTCTGTACTGTTGGTGCCCCGATCCCGTAGCTGAATGAACTTTAGGAGACAGTCCTGGCGCTTGCTAGACTTTCTTGGGCGCCCTGAAGCCTTCTTCACAACAATTGAACCGCTCTCCTTGAAGTTCTTGATGATCCGATAAATGGTTGATTTAGGTGCAATCATACTGGCAGCAATATCTTTGCCTGTGAAGCCCTTTTTGTGCAAAGCAATGATGATGGCACGTGTTTCCTTGCAGGTAACCATGTTTGACACAGGAAGAACAATGTTTCAAGCACCACCCTCCTTTTTGAAGCTTCCAGTCTGTTATTCGAACTCAATCAGCATGACAGTGATCTCCAGCCTTGTCCTCGTCAACACTCACACCTGTGTTAACAAGATAATCACATACATGATGTCAGCTGGTCCTTTTGTGGCAGGGCTGAAATGCAGTGGAAATGTTTTTTGGGGATTCAGTTCATTTGCATGGCAAAGAGGGACTTTGCAATTAATTGCAATTATTCATCTGATCACTCTTCATAACATTCTAGAGTATATGCAAATTACCATCATACAAACTGAGGCAGCAGACCGTGAAAATTAATATTTGGAGCATTCTCAAAACTTTTGGCCATGACTGTATACTATGACGCAAGTTAGATATACTCAGGGTTTTCTAAAGCTGGCCAGCTTCAGTTAGATGAACATTCCATTTCAGGCTTCATCCATGTTATGAACGTGGATGTTGATCGTGCAAATGATATGTAACAACACCCTGAGCGTATTGGAAGAAACACCAATACAAATCTAACAGCACAAAAAAATAGATAAGCAAGTTCCTCATGGGTGATTTTTCATTAAAGGATAGGCATTTGTTGCTGTCTAGCTGTGGCGCATGTAGGGAAGCAAAACTTAAGTGGTCAAAACCATTCATCTTGGGGCAACGGGGGAGCAGGGTTGCAAAATGCAATCAAACATTTTATAAAATTGTCTCTTTTTTTCAATTAACAAATTATCCATTGTATTATGATAATTATCTGGTAAGAAAGTGGAGGTGCACAAACATAAGTATGCACCTCCTATTTTAATTTGCTCCATGGCTCAGGCGCCCAAATGGACATTGAGACTTGTGAAGAGGAAGAACTTTTCAGGAGTTACTGAGTAATAAACATGCCATGCTGGTGGGTGGTAACATTCAAATCAAACCCAGCCCTGAAAAGTATTTATTTGCACGTCATCTCATTGGGGAAACGCACAGCATTGAACCGATTTCCGGAGCCAAGATGGCGTCGCTGTGAGAGGGATTGTTTTCTCAATTGTCCCAGCAACTTTGAGGGTTATTTGGTTAACAGTCTAATATTGGCTATCAATGTAGCAAGAAACTAACTATAACTTGTTTTAGCTACATATGGCAAGTTTAGAGTTTGTGTCAAGTTGAATGGGAAAAACACGACAGGAAAACAAGAAAAGATGGAATATCCAAGCCTCACAGAAGACTGCAGGCATGCTAGCTAGCTAGGACGAGAGCCAGAGCAGCATGGATACACAAGATGTCGCTAGCTCAAGCAAGAGAAAGAACAAGACGGTCCAGGAAGAGATCCTTGCAACCTCTTTACCTCTGACCCCAATTAAAAATCCACAGGAGAAAAAAGTGAAAGGACTGCAATCCAGACCCTGACTACTAAACAAGACGCCACGTTCTCCAAAGTGTCCATCATAGAGCGGGCTAATGAAGAAACATCAAAGAAGATTGATAATTTGTCAGAGACACAGTTGTGAGCGAGAACAAGGAAAATATAACGTTCCTAGAGAACGAGCTGAAGAAACTGCAACCCCCAAATAATGAGCTGTGTGAGAATGTAGCTGAACTTCAACGGTACTCTCGCAGGTGGAATCTGAAAATCCAAGGTGTAAAAGAGGTAGAGGGAGAGAACATTAGGGAAGCAGTCATTAATATCCTGGGAAAGGTGGCTCTGTGCATCAAAGACAAGCTAAGAAACGTGATCGACGTGGTTCATCTACTTGGGAAACGAAGATCTGATGGACCCCCTCGCAATGTCATCCTGCGGTTCACTATGCACCACTACAGGGACATCATCTTGTAAATGGCCAAAGGTAACAAGTTTCTGGACGAGAAGAAGCTCCGCATAAAAGAGGCTCTGATACCGCAGGATCAGACTGCCAGGGAGAAACTGTGGCCAATTATACAGAAAGCACGACAAGAGGGAAAGAAGGCTGGATTCAAGGGCACACACGCGTTCACCGAAGGAAGAAAGATTACTGGCTAGCTCTGACATGAACCACACTTGAACTGTGAGTACTGCCAAGAGTACATGTACTGTACTGACACGAGTAAATTTACAGTTCGATCTACAATTTATGAACACTTGCCAACCCAAAAAAGAAAAAAGGGATTTGTTATACTGTTAACCACCGCTACCTCAACAGAGTGTAGTTTTCTGTCTGATTAACTCTCTCAAGGTTTACTATTTGTTTTATTGTTCACATTACTACATCTGTCTAGTTTGTGTCTCTTTATTTTTTAATGCAGGAGTTTGTTTTCAACTCTTTTAATATCATTAGCCTGAATGCTAGGGGTTTGAGAGATCTTACAAAAATAAAGCAGGAGTTTATAGTTTATATTGTAAATGCAGTAATGCAGATTTAGTTTTTCTTCAGGAAACTCATTTGTGTAAAGTGACTTGAAATTTTGGAAGACATGGCCTATTTCAGTCATGGCCTATTTCAGTCATGGATGAAACTGCTGGTGTTTTGACACTTATCCACAAGTTTAAAGGCAACATTCTAGAATCCACATCTTCACAGGATGGCAGATGGGTCATAGTAACGGTTAAACTTGACAATGCTATTTTCATCATCTGTATTGTAACTCACATGCTCCCTTTATTTTATTTATTTTCATTTGATTTTTTACCCCCTTTTTTGTCTCATCGCTACAACTCCCGTACGGGCTCGGGAGAGACGAAGGTCGAGAGCCATGCGTCCTCCGAAACACAACCCAACCAAGCCGCACTGCTTCTTAACACAGCGCGCCTCCAACCCGGAAGCCAGCCGCACCAATGTGTCGGAGGAAACACAGTGCACCTAGCGACCTGGTCAGCGCGCACTGCGCCCGGCCCGCACAGGAGTCGCTAGTGCGCGATGAGATAAGGATATCCCTACCGGCCAAACCCTCCCTAACCCGGACGACGCTAGGCCAATGTGCGTCGCCCTATGGACCTCCCGGTCACGGCCGGCTGCGACAGAGCCTGGGCTCGAACCCAGAGTACTGCGCCACCCGGGAGGCCCAAATAAGACCCTTTTAGCCCAACTTACCAGAAAATTACACGATTTACGCAACAAACACTCAGAGGCTTTTCTAATTCTCTCAGGAGATTTTAGCGAAACACCTGATGACTCTGCTGATCATTTTTACTCCTAGAATGAGTCAAAGCTCTCAAAATAACAATATCATTACAACATTATGCAAGGATCTCTCTGTTGATGATGCCTGGTGTTATTTCAATCCGGATGCAAAGGGTTATACCTGGATCAACCAAACTATGTCACGAAAATCTAGAATAGATTTATTCCTAATTTTCCCCTTTACAGTTTGTTATAGATGTAGATCATCAGTTGGCTCCCTTTTCTGATCATCATTTAATTTCCCTGAATTTACAAGCTACTAAAAATTCTAAAGGTATTTGAGGATATTGGAAATGAAACAACACACTTCTTAGATCCTATTTTTATTGGAAACATCACATCGTTAGCCAAAGATATTTTTGTATGAAAAGACTTGGGTCATGGAAGTAGATGGAATTCTTTAATAGAAAGTCAGAGTTGTAGCCATTAAACGTGCCAAAGAGCTGAAGCACCTGAATAACCTTTTAGAGAAAAAGATTTGATGAGCAAGCTTGACAGTTTTTATGAATCTATCTCAAGAAGAAGAGTTTGTATTTAAATCTTTACAACTAGCATTCGAACAGCTTTACACGGATCTGGCAAATGGTGCTTTTGTCAGATCAAGAGCTAAATGTATTGAAGAGGGGGAAAGAAACACCAGTTTTCTTTTTTTTGCATTTGAAAAGAGAAAAAACAAAAGAAAATCTATAACGGCACACAAAATGAATGATGTATTATGTAAAGATCCCATTACAATATCAACATTTGCCAATTCCTTTTATGAAAACCTTTACAACTCACAATTTCAGGAAGATGGTTGTGAAAGCTTAAATTTGCCACATTCAGAGTTATGGCCCTGTAATTGAGGATGATTTCCACTCAGTTTGCAATTCACCTGTTTCAATCGAAGAAATTAGAGAGGCTCTGAATTCAATGAAAAAAGGGAAATCACCTGGCGCTGATGGCCTGTCAGTTGAATTCTATAGACAGCTTTGGGAGTTACTAGAAGACCCTATTGTTTATGTTTTAAGGTTGCATCGAAAATGGTGAAACGGTCTCTACTATGAAAGGGCCTTATTTCACTGATTCCGAAGACCCTTCTCTCATTGACAATTGGAGACACAATTACTTTATTAAATATTGATTACAAATTGATTGCTCTGGTTTAGGCCAAAATATTAAAGAGAGGAATACATACCATTATAAATGAGACTCAAACAGGATTTATGAAGGGCCGTCACATAACCTCCAACAATCGTTTAGTCTTGCACCTTTTAGATTATTCAGATGCAATTGATTCAGATGGTGGTGTTTTATTTTTGGACTTCTGTAAAGCCTTTGACACAATTGAACATACATTTTTCTTTCGGCCTCTTAAACTTTTTGGTTTCGGTGAAAATTGTATCAAAGTTATTCGCATGTTTTACAAAGATATAAATAGTTCTGTGATACTAAACCTTAATTCTGTACATCCAAAAGATTCAGGATCAACAGAAGTATACGACAGGGATGCCCAATTTTGCCCTTTTTATTAATTTTAGTAGTGGAACGCATTATCTCTAGATATTCTGAATAATGCATATCTGCATATTTTTAACAGAGAATAATGCATATCCCTTTTTAACAGAGAAATCTAAATTTACCAACTGGCTGACGATACTACTCTTTAAAAAACAAAGACCAGGTCGCCCATGCCCTTAATGCTATCACTGCATTCTCTATTGCATCAGGATTAAAACTGAACGTTTCTAAATGTGAAATGTTTATATGACTGATGATAAAGAAATATAAAATATTCCTTTAAAGGACTGTGTTAAATATTTAGGAATACATCTATCAAAAAACCACTTAGTCAGACAACATATACATTTCTCTCCTAAAATTAAGAAAACCAAGAAAATAGTTAATAATTTGCTTACAAAGGGATCTTTCTACACTTGGGAGAAGGCTTCTGTCCAGGGCAGAGGGACTGTCTTGCTTTGTGTACCCCTCATCATCTTTATTTGTAAAACGATCAACAAGACCTTTCCTGACTTCATCTAGAAAAATAAGTCTCAAACTAAAGAAGTCAGTCCTTTCAAATAAAAGAACTGAAGGAGATCTGGAAGTATTAGATTATGTTGACATAAATAACACTTTCAAGATCAATTGGTTGAAAATATGTCAATACAGAATCAATTTGGCTTTTGCCGACTGGTTGAGTACCGGTACACACTAACGTTACTAAGTGCGCTATTTTTCAGATGTTGCCCTACTGGAGTTACACAGTAATGGAGTCACTGCTATTAGCTTCACAACTGACATTTGGGCCAGCGATACCATGAGCATGCTGATTCTGACAGCACAGTGGGTTGTCAAGGATTTCGTACTGAGGAAAGTCGTATTTCATGCTCATGAATGTGCTGGTTGTCATACCACTGCTGCCATTTCAATGGCATTTGAGATAATATGTTTGAAACTTGGAAACATGAACACCCTAGCTAGCTCCATTCGAACAACTGACTTGATTCAAAAGGCACTCGCACATCTGAGCAATCTTATTTGCAGGTGCATGGCAAATATTGAACAAGATGAAGGAAAAAGGAAACCGCACACTGCTCTTGATAGTATCACCGATATTTAATAAGTTTACGTATCGGCCTCCATCAGAGCTTTTGTGATTTTTTTGAAATTTGCACCCTTATGTAGACCTGGCCCCACCCACATCCGTTCTACACATCGAAGGGGGTTGGAGGCAAAGGAAAAACWAATAAGTGCTACCAAATATAACAATATGCATTTCATAAATATTACAAAAGTGTATAAATAWGGCGTATTGAACACGTCTGTAAAACCTCAATGAGGACATAGCAAGTTTTCATTAGTCATTGGGTACATCGTACGAAAAACGTCAGCGTAATCTACAATAGACACATATTTCATGTTCAAATTCACAACATAACATACATAGGCATTTCATCATTAAGTCCTTTAGGAAATAATGTCACCGAGAGCGAATTCCCTACAGACAGTGACTCCAGCTACCATGGCACACAGTCCGTTTTCTTTAGCCCGGAAGCAACAGAGGGCTCCACGAAAGAAAAGAAACGATGCAGGAGAGGCAAGCGGTCGAAGAGGAGACCAGGAACACAGGCCGTGGACACGGAGCTACAGCAGGACGCGGTAATTAACCTCTCCAAAAAAGACCTTACTGATGCTCAAGTCTCAGTCTTATCTAAGGGCCTCTCTTTTGTACCTACATGTACAGATAGTGACACGAGCCTACCAGAAAAGCTAAACTACTTCTATGCTTGCTTTGAGGCAAATAACACTGAAACATGCATGAGAGCACCAGCTCCAGGAAGACTGTGTGATCACGCTCTCCGCAGCCAATGTGAGTAATACCTTTAAACAGGTCAACATTCACAAGGCCGCAGGGCCAGACGGATTACCAGGACGTGTCCCTGCGAGCATGCGCTGACCAACTGGCAAGTGTCTTCACTGACATTTTCAACCTCTCCCTGTCTGAGTCTGTAATACCAACATGTTTCAAGCAGACCACCATAGTCCCTGTGCCCAAGAACACTAAGGTAACCTGCCTAAATGATTACCGACTCGTAGCACTCACGTCTGTAGCCATGAAGTGCTTTTAAAGGCTGGTCATGTCTCACATCAACACCATTATCCTAGAAATCATAGACCCACTCCAATTTGCATACCGCCCCCAACAGATCCACAGATGATGCAATCTATATTGCACTCCACACTGTTATTTTCCACATAGACAAAAGGAACACTTATGTGAGAATGCTATTCATTGACTACAGCTCAGCGTTCAACACCATTGTGCCCTCAAAGCTCATCAATAAGCTTAGGACCCTGGGACTAAACACCTCCCTCTGCAACTTGATCCTGGACTTCCTGACAGGCCGTCCCCAGGTGGTAAAGGTCGGTAACATCACATCCGCCACACTGATCCTCAACACAGGGGCCCCTTCTGCCTTCAATGAAGCTGACAGTTGAGGACTTGTGAGGCGTCTTTCTCAAACTAGAAACTAATGTACTTGTCCTCTTGCTCAGTTGTGCACCGGGGCCTCCCACTCCTCTTTCTATTCTGGTTAGAGCTGTTCTGTGAAGGGAGTAGTACACAGCGTTGTACAAGATCTTCAGTTTCTTGGCAATTTCTCACATGGAATAGCCTTCATTTCTCAGAACAAGAATAGACTGACGAGTTTCAGAAGAAAGTTAGTTGTTTCTGGACATTTGGAGCCTGTAATCGAACCCACAAATGCTGATGCTCCAGATTCTCAACTAGTCTAAAAAAGGCCCGTTTTATTGCCTCTTTAATCAGCACAACCGTTTTCAGCTGTGCTAACATAATTGCAAAGGGGTTTTCTAATGATCAATTAGTCTTTTTAAAATTACAAACTTGAATTAGCTAACACAACGTGCCATTGGACCACAGGAGTGATGGTTGCTGATGATGGGCCTCTGTATATTCCGTGTGTGTGTGTGTGTGTGTGTGTGTGTGTGTATAACATTTGTGTGTGTATTTAGTATTTTCTTGTTTGTACCTGTGTTTTGTTTGACATGTTTGATGTCGGGATGTAAGTTGTTGATCATTTTGTATTATGAAATAAAATAATGAAGAACATTTACACAGAATTCCATGAAGTTCCCACTTTGGATTTCCCACTTCAACCCCAAATCTATTATACCTTGACTAAAACGATGACTAATTTACTTAAATCGTTGTGCAACATCGTGGGCTAGCTCTGGGCATCGTCTTTCAGCTGAAAAAAAGATTTTCGCTGTTGTGGTACAAAATGTCATACAAAAGTTTCAAATGCATTTTGGTATTACTAAATGTGTAGTGTGTAGTGTTTTTTTAACACACAAAAATATTAATTTAATAAAATGTTTAATAAATCGTCTTCCTCAAATGAAGGGGGTGATGGCGCAATCTTTGTGAGAGGGAGGGAAGCTGATTTCATTGGTCCTCAACTCACGTCTCAGACACTTCATTCAGGATAAGTGAAGTTAGCCTGCCCCGAATCAAGTTAGTTCTGAAGGATTCGTTGCCATATTAATGTACCTGGCTAAAAGGTGAGCCACTTTTGTGACGCTGGTTATCCCTAGTTAAGCTCAGAGTTGACGAAAGTTACCTCGCTATTTCCTCAAACCATATTTGTAGTATAGGGCCAGGCCATTAGGACAAAATGGTATTGCTGCACCAAAAAGGGCTGGATCCTAACTAGAGAAATGCATGTACCTTAGACTTTCTCATAAATCCTGCATTTAAATTAGACAGACCTTGGAGGGTCATTTTATTTTTTGATCTTGAGCCCTTGCTCAAAGCCATTGGATTTGCATGTTCTTTATAATCTATATAGTGTAATTTATCATGAGATTAAATTAATGTAAATTCCATTCTGTCTTCAGATGGCGGAGGACAGTCTCCGGACCCTGGAAGCTCCTCCCCCTGACCCCTCGAACCCTAGCAGAGTCTTCCTAGAGGTCACGCTGAAGGAGGGCTGCTATCCCATGATGCCTCACTCCATGTACTGTCTGCCACTCTGGCCGGGCATCACGCTGGTGCTGCTCACTAAGGTCTGTATACACACACACACGCACACGCACACGCACACACACGCACGCACGCGCGCATATATACACAGACAGACACACACATTCAAAGAGTAAGGGTAAGCAAATCTCACAACTTTGGATGTTATTTTAGATCAAGCCAGAAGATGGCAGTAATTTGTCACTGAGATAAGACTGCTCTCTCTATCTCTCCCTCGCTCCTTCTCTCTCCCTCTCCCCCCCTCTCTCTCTAGATACCTAACAGTAACCTGGCCATGTCAGTCTATGTGTTCCTGGAGGCATTTGCTAAGTTGGAGAAGCGTCTGAGTGAAGGTCTGGAGGGGTCAGCGGCCCGCGGCCAGACGTCCATACAGGACCTCCGCAACAAACTGGACAAGTTCATTAGGGCATTGGGAACCTCAGACATACAGGTGAGTGTAATATATGAAGTCCTAGCTGTATATGGAAGCTTTTTGTCATTGAAAAGCATTTGATATGCTCCCAGTGACAGATTTCAAACCTAATTTCAGTTTATGTGACAAAACAAGCAAGTATTGCGTAGAGAATCATTGTACCATCTAAACCTCTGTGAAGTATATTTTCCATGACCCAAGATATTGTATTTTCAGCTGTTTGAAACTGGTGTACAAAAGAAGCAAGACTCAGAAACTAAACTTAAGAACGGGAAGCATAGAAATAGCACACATAGAACATATCTACCGCGTGTTAAACTTGCTTTCATTGAGAATGACAGATCTATAACACGCAATTCTATGGTCGGGTTGCCCAAAATGTTACATAAAAACATTGCTAAAGTATTTATAACACATCTGTCGATCTCCTCTCTTTCAGACGTCCCAGCTACAGAGTGTGTGGACAGAGTTTAAGAGCCGGGCATTCACCAGAGGAGGACCTGGCTTCAGCAGGGAGTGAGTGTCTTGTCTACTGCCACCTGCTCTCTATGGCCCAATCCCATGTCGACCCCTAGCTCCTGCTCCCTATTTTCTACTGTAGGTCTGGAGGATTAGATACAGTATGTATATGTGTGGGTATATATATATATTCCGGTCTCTGTTCTTAATTTTTTTATTATAAAAACACAATTCTGGATTATGTGTGTATTGTTTATTTTTATTATTGCTAGATATTACTGCATTGTTGGAGCTAGAAAATACAAGCATTTTTCTGCTCCTGCAATAACATCTGCAAATCTGTGCATGCAACCATCAAACTTTGATTTGATTTGTCATGGGCCCATTTAGCATTTGGGAAGATGTGTATCATTATGTTAGCTCTGAACTCTGTCCCTAGCCTGGTGCCCTGGTGTGGTAGTGTGAAGAGTCAGCTGTGTGGAGTCTACAGACAGTGTTTCATCATACTGTATCTGTCTCTGTCCCTAGCCTGGTCCCCTGGTGTSGTACTATGAAGAGYCAGCTGTGTGGAGTCTACAGACAGTGTTTCATCATACTGTATCTGTCTCTGTCCCTAGCCTGGTCCCCTGGTGTCGTACTATGAAGAGCCAGCTGTGTGGAGTCTACAGACAGTGTTTCATCATACTGTATCTGTCTCTGTCCCTAGCCTGGTCCCCTGGTGTCGTACTATGAAGAGCCAGCTGTGTGGAGTCTACAGACAGTGTTTCATCACAGAGAACACAGTTGGAGGAGGGAGTCCACAGCGTCTATCACCCAGTCTACAGGACAGAGCTCTCACCATGGTGCAGTATGTATGAGGCCCAGGACTAGCTAATAGTATTTCTCTCAATAGCAAATAACCAGTGCTGTATGTATTGTGTAAAGGCCTGTAGGACAGAGCTCTGGATACCTGTACAGGTGAAGATACTATTCTTATCTTCTCTATTCTCTCTCCCTCCGCTTGTCCTTCCTCTATCCCCTTCCTTTCACCCCCACCCCCCTCTCTCTCAGGGAGAAGTTGATGGATTGGAAAGACTTCCTGTTGGTGAAGAGTAAGAGAAACATCACCATGGTGTCATATCCTGCCTCACATTAACCCCGCCCTCTGGAGCCATGTTAGAAATCTCAAATGGCCCCTTAGTTCCTATGTTTGTGCTCCTAATATTACGAGGTTAGATGTAGGGTTGGTGTGTTAAAGAGAAGGGGTAGCCTATACAAAGTCTTTAGAAGAGGTAGAGTTTGATCAAAAGTCTGCACACCCAGTTGTTCTCCAAGAGGGTTGGCCACCCCTGATCTTGACTAACCGGGAGCAATAGCTAAATGACTGTAGAAACTCCCATTGTCAGGCTAAATCTCCAGTGGTTTCAGTGCAGACCCCCATGTTTCCCCATTTCCATAGCATTTTGAAAGCAATAGGAGCTGATAGCTATCCATGAGGTATGTTGTGCCCTGGTGTGTCACAGACAGTTTTTATTTATATATTGGATGAAATGTCTACTGTAAGTCACTGACGGGGTAGAATGTAATCGTGCAGCTCGTTGAAATCAAACCAAATGCTGCTACTGTATAGTAGTTTGACCAGGTTGGACAGATATCTCTAGACAAGAGATTGTCAAGTGTATTTAATCCAGATGATGTTACGTACCCAGAGAAGTTAGTGTAGTGTTGTGGTATTAGGCTCTGTGTTGTACTGTATCTGTGTGTTGTGAGGTGTATTGACCTTAACACAGCGGATATTACGTACCTTGAGGAGTTCCCGGGCCTGATCCATTTCATCTACGTCGACCGCACCGCTGGTCAGATGATCGCTCCTTCTCTCAACATCACGGACCGTGCAACCTCTGAGCTAGGAAAGGGGCCACTGGCTCACTTCATAAAGGGCAAGGTTAGACTGTACAATCTACACTGGTTCTAGAGGGTTGTCTAAGAGTTATCCACTAGTTTGGGATTGTAATCAACTAAAGTAGGCTCTCAATGCATATGGGATATCAAAAGTTGCCTCTGTAAAAGTAAAGCTGGTTTGATATTTTTAGTAAATGGATATCACTGATGATTTCTCAGTCTCTCTTGGTCTGTATCTCTATCTGTATATCTCTGTTTCTCTCCCTCTGTATCTCTCTCTCGCTCTCGTTCCTCTTCTTCTCGCTCTCTTCTTTTCTTCTCGGTCTCTCTCTGTAGGTATGGGATCTGGTTAATACATCGAGGATTTACCTACAGAAGGGTTATTCCACTGTCACTCTGAGAGATGGAGACTACTTCTTCTGCTACTTCCTCTGGTTCGAAAACGAAACGGTAAATTACCTCACTGTTGGGTATACCAAGCCGGATTTTTCCATTGGAATGTTCTGGAACGTCATTGTGTTTGTATGACCCTTAACCTCTGTCACCTGACCAATCAGGGCTACAAACTGGAAGTAAAGGACCTGCCAATCCTGCCCAACGACTCCGCCCCCATCGGAATGCTGGCCTGGGACTACTACAGGTGAGGAGGAGGAGGAGGAGGAGGAGGAGGAGATTGTGTGTGGATGTATAATGCATTATCTAGTATTTATGGCTGTATTACAGGAGTGTGTGTATGTATAATGCATTATCTAGTATTTATGGCTGTATTACAGGAGTGTTGTGTATGTATAATGCATTATCTAGTATTTATGGCTGTATTACAGGAGTGTGTGTATGTATAATGCATTATCTAGTATTTATGCTGTATTACAGGAGTGTGTGTATGTATAATGCATTATCTAGTATTTATGGCTGTATTACAGGAGTGTTGTGTATGTATAATGCATTCTCTAGTATTTATGGCTGTATTACAGGAGTGTGTGTGTGTGCTCTGTTCCCCTCCACAGGAAGCTGTTGCGCTACTACAGTAAGAGCCACCAGGGGAGGTGGTGAAGTGTTATGAGCTGCTGACAGTCCATCTAGGAGTCATCCCTACAGAGTACATACTACAACACTGTAGTCAACTAGCACGCAACTCTGGGAGCCTCACGTATACCCCTACTGTAGGAGACACACACACACACACACACACACACACACATATAGATCACTGATTGTACAAAACATTATGTACACCTGCTCTTTCTATGACATTAACTGACAGGTGAATCTAGGTGAAAGCTATGACTCCTTATTGATGTCACTTATTAAATCCACTTCAATCAGTGGAGATAAAGGAGAGGAGACAGGTTAAAGAATGATTTTTAAGCATTGAGACAATGGAGACATGGATTGTGTATGTGTGCCTTTAAGTGCCTTTGAACAGGGTATGTTATAGGTGCCAGGCGCACCGGTTTGTGTCAAGAACTGCAACGCTGCTGGGTTTTTCACACTCAACAGTTTCCTGTGTGTATCAAGAATGGTCCACCACCCAAAGGATATCCAGCCAACTTGACACATTGGAGTCAAAATGGGCCAGCATCCCTGTGGAACGCTTTCGACACCTTGTAGAGTCCATTCCCCCGACGAATTAAGGCTGTTCTGAGGGGAAAAGCGGAGGGGGATTCAACTCAATATTAGTTCTTAATGTTTTGTAAATTCAGTGTATACACACAGCATTACCACGGTAATACACACACAAACACACCAGGGAAGGCTGGTGGGAGGAGCTATGGCTGATGATTGCAATGGCTAAAAGGGAATAAATGGAACGGTATCAAACATATGGAAACCAAATGTTGGTGACTCCGATCCATTAATTCCATTCCAGGCATTACAATGAGCTTGTCCTCCTATAGCTCCTCCCACCAGCCTCCACTGACACACACACATCCGTGACCATAAAACATGGTGCTACACAATCAACCCTGCTGAAACGTGTGGGCATCAGTGCCAATAAAGGATGTTTACAGGTGACAGTTTGTTCCACAATAACAGTGTGTATTCTATATTCCAAATCATCCTGTTCTACAATCTGCAAGTCACTGGAATGACATAGCCAAGTGATTGACCTTTAGCACTGATAAATACTGTTTATGACTAGCACTTGTCCTGCTGCTTTTATGATACAATACATCATTGTTGTCATCACTGGCTTTTCTCTGAAACCTCAAAAATACATTATCCTTTCATGTTTCTGTGTTGGTTTTGTTTTTTGAATAGATTGTGAACCTATGTATTACCTAGTGGATAATGACAAGTTCAAACTGCTTTGAGTCTTTTCAGTGATAGCAGATATTGCAGTTATAATATAATATGTTTTTCTTTTCTTTTTGTAAATGTTTATATTGTCTTGCATTTCGCCATGTATTGAATTCAGTCAGTTATTTATTGTATTTTTCTTTTTTCAAAATTTCTCACAAGTAGTTCATTTTCTAACAGGTTTCTGCTAACAATTAAAATAGGTGTTATAGTGATGACATGGCAGTGCAATGAAAATATGAACAAGTAACTCACACAGCTGAGCGTGATACCAGGTGCATGGAGCAAACAATGTACTTATTAAATATAAGACAAAACTCCAGCACACTGGTAATATTGATGCTTTCAAAAATGTTATGGATCTATTTATCAACTTTGTTTTGAGACGCTGGTAAATAGATCCATTGAAATGTTGGAAGCATCAAGATTACCGGTGTGCTAGAGTTTATTTTTTCGAATGAAATAAAAAAACACTTCTCCTGGTTTCTTTGCTTTAAACCCAGTTAAGCTGACTGACGTTTTTGCACTGTTTCGCTATTGTTTTAGTCGTCAATCTAGCAAGAGGGAAATGTTTTATTAATGTAGTAGTGTCCCCCCCTAGAAAGTTATGACCTTTGGCTTTCACCTGGAATTGTTTATTTATGTCTGAGAAAGGAAAAATACTTTTCAACTCATAAGATCTAGTACACAATAAAAGTATACTAAAACATATACAAATATGATGGTATGATAAAAATAATAATAAAATGTGTGAATTAATAAGCCTTTCATACTTTATAAAATGTCCATATATAGTTAGAATCTATTTTAGGAACATCTACCCCATATATTTCACCTTCTTTATTACTTTATCAAACATACTATGATTTTAGTTATAGTCAAAATCTGTTACATTTGTGAACATCTACATCAACATTTGGGCCATTTTAACAGCATGCCTCTGCTATAGACAATGGGATACGGGCTATGTAAAGGGCTCAATTTATTTGTTTATTTTTGCTGAGCATATGAAATGTCTGCTGCCTCCAACGTAAAACAGATGTTTGACTTCCATACAAAATTACTTATTTACTTATTTTATGTTTAAAGAAGTGTGTAGGTCGCATTCTTTTTGTATTTATTTTTTATTTAACCTTTATTTAACTAGGCAAGTCAGTTAAGAACAAATTCTTATTTACAATGACGGTATACCCCGGCCAAACCCTAACCCGGACGACGCTGGCCCAATTGTGCGCCACCCTATGGGACTCCCAATCACGGCCGTTTGTGATACAGCCGACAACCAGAGGGAGGCAAATACACGTTTATTCGACAGGACTTTGACATTGTTCTCGGAAGGTCTGGATGGCTGTCTTCTGACTTCTAAAACGGTGGGAAATCAATAAAATAAGTCATGTTGACGTACATATTTTAAAAAGTAATTCTAGTGCCCGATTTTGGGGACTGTCAGCTTTAATTATTCCTTTGAGCATGGTGAAGTTATTAATAAGGGATTGGTTGGTATATCAATACACCCAATCACTAGAAAGATGCATGTGTCCTTCCTAACTGAGTTGATGGAAAGGAAGGACATTGTTCAGAAATGTCACCATGAGGCTAATAGTGGTTTTAAAACAGTTACAGAGTTTAATGGCTGTAATGGGAGAAAAATGAGGATGGATCATCAACACTGTAAGTACTCCCCAATACTAACCTAATTGACAGAGTGGAAGAAGGAAGCCTATACAGCCTTAAAATATTCCAAAACATGCATCCTGTTTGCAACAAGGTACTAAGGTAATACTGCAAAAAAATGTGCCAAAGGAATTCCATTTTTGTCCTGAATACAAAATGTTATGTTTGGTGAAAATCCAACACAAACACATCCCTGAGTACCACTCTCCATATTTTCAAGCATGTTGATGGCTGCATTTTGTTATGGGTATGATTGTCATCGGCAAGGACTAGGGTGTTTTTCTGGATTTTTTTTTTTTTTAATTGAGCTAAGCACAGGTAAAATCCCTGAGGAAAACCTGATTCAGTTTGCTTTCCACCAGACACTGGGAGACAAATTCACCTTTCAGCAGGGCAATAAACCCAAATCACAATGCCAAATCTACACTGGAGTTGCTTACTTAGACAACATTGAATGTTCCTGAGCGGCCTAGTTACCGTTTTGACTTACATCTGCTTGAAAATCTATGGCAAGACTTGAAAATAGCTGTCTAACAATGATCAACAGCCATATTGACAGAGCTTGAGGAATTATTTAAGAGAGATTGGCAAATATTGCACAATCAAGGTGTGCAAAGCTTCTAGAGACTAAGCCAAAAAGACAGCTGTAATCACTGCTAAAGATGTTTTTAACATGTATTGACGGGGGGTGAATACTTATCTTAACAAGATATATTTGTGTTTTATTTTTGTTAGTATTATTCATTTGTGTGTATGTATAATGCATTCTCTAGTATTTATGGCTGTATTACAGGAGTGTGTGTGTGTCTGTATAATAGATTCTCTAGAATTTATGGTATGGTATTTTATGGTATTTTGTCTAGATCGTTGACAAAAAATAAACATTTATTTTTAGCCCGACTTTGTAACACAATAAAATATGAAGAAATCCTGTTAACCTAGCTACATATTATTATATATAATATAGTGTAGTTTTGAAAGTGGAAGTTGTATTCTTGTTACCAAGTTGTGGGTTTTGTGACTTTTTCCCTTAGATATATAACTTAATATATTAATATTCGGTAACCAGGTTCCATCCAACCTCTTTATGCGAGTAAAGTACATGTCAGATGGGAAAAGCGCATGTGTTGGTAAACTTTCCAAATGTAGAATAAACTAAATACTCTAGACCAGGTATTCCCAAACTGGGGTATGCTAAATAAAAATGTGATACACATTAAAAAAATCATAATAATATATATATTTTTTTTTTCCTTCACATTTTCAAACAGTCCATTTATATTGGGTGAGGTTTTTTTCTCGCCTGAGTAGCCTCGTTTCACTGCCCAAAATAAAATGAAACCATCTAACGTAAACTCACGTAAACTCGTACATCGCCTTGGTCCGTACAATTGCCCTTATTTTAGCGCCCCAAAAATGTAATACTTCCAGATCAACTGTAATGTCAATACCATTGTAAAGCACAATTTCTCCCCTTTACAACATAATCAACTACATGACCTAAACGCTGCCCGTTTCTGCATAATTCAAGCAGGCAATAAGCCCCGTCAGGTCTTTTTTTTAAATGGCGGGTTGGGAAGCGAAACTAATGCGTGATAGTGAGAAGGAGAGATGTTGTGTGGGAAAATTGCTTTTTTTCACTCGATCTGTCCAACTTATCACCTTATCGCCTCTAAAATGTAAATAAAACACTATAAAGAGTTTATATAATGTGTCATTACATACCTATTTGAAGGTTTGTGTCGAATTTTAATCGGGTTTTTAATGCGGTGCTAAAGTGATCTTAGAAGTAAACAGTGGCTTTGAGAATGATGATCGCATGCAATGATGACGCAAAAAATGACTAGGTATCCCCCCCTTACCCCCGTCACCATCCATTTCTTGTTTTTAAACGATGAGAGAAGTGCTACACCTGGTGGAGAGAGATTGTAAGACAGAAATAGTTGCTTTATGCGTGCTGTACGTTACGACATGACACGTCACGATGTAACGGAGGGTCAGTTTTTTCAACTTTTCTCCAATAGAACCATTACCATGTCGATCAACGCTTGAATAGAAACCTAGTTCACACCCCCGATTTTGAAGACAACACAGTCGCTACAGTCCCATTAGTTTTCTTTGTAGCCTCGTTTGAATGTTGCGGTTGCGCACATTTGTACGGAATGGGGTGAGTTTACGTTAGTGTTCAGCAAAATAACAACACAATGTCAAATACATGTAGCCCAGTCAAATAATTAACATCCAATCACATTAACCATTACTATCTCGCAGGAATTTCATTAACGGTCCGTATGTAGCCAAACGTAGCTGCTGCTCATTTCGTTTGCTTGAAAATTGATAAATGGTTCAAAAAAGCAAGGCCCCCGTCCATAGAGACTGCTATTACCAGCAGTACTACACCTGCACCTGTCGACAACACAAGTTGTTCTCCTTCCACGAGCACTTCCAATGCTAGCATCAGTAATTCTACATTTGTTGTTAGCCCAGCTAGCATGGACATTGACAGTTGTGAATCTGATGCAGCCGAAGAGCTACTGCCCCCTTACCCGGGAAAGCACCGAACAACAGACAGGGACGTTGGACCATCAAAGAAGCGCAAATATGATGAGAACTACATTGATTTGGGGCCACAGTATGTTATATGTGTGAAAGTACCATCTCACAACTCGATGAAACCTTCACTCTTGTGCAGACGTTTAGAAACAAAACATGCCAATTTGAAAAATAAGCCATGGGAGTTTTTTGATCTAGAATTAAGACGACTTCCGAATAGTAAGACATGTATAAAAGCAACAGATACCATTAATAAGAAGGGTCTGGAAGTGTCTTATATGGTGAGCCACCGAGTGGCTAGGACAGGCAAGCCCCATACTATTGTGGAGGACTTAATTCTTCCTGCTGCCGTGGATATGGCTGGGACAATGCTGAAGGAAATGGCCAAAAACTCTACAGGCAATGCCTTCATCAAACAACACTGTTTCACGACGCATCCGTGACATGGAGGAGATGTTTTGAAACAATTACTGCTTTGCATACAAGCCAGTGAATTCTATGCGTTACAGCTGGATAAGTCAACTGACGTGGCGGGCCTGGCACAGCTCCTGGTATATGTTCGTTACGTTTATGGGGGGTCAATTAAGGAAGACATCCTCTTCTGCACACCACTGGAAAACCATCCCAAAAGGAGAGGATATTTTTTAAAGTACTGTGTGACATCAAATGGACTTTGGTGGTCAAGATGTGTTGGTATCTGTACTGATGGCGCAAAAGCCATGACAGGGAGACATAGTGGAGTGGTAACGCGCGTGGAAGCAGTTACTCCCGACGCCACTTGGCGTCGGGAATGCCTGACAGCTCGAAATACGTTTTGGACACTACCGTGAAAATGGTTAACTTTGTTAAAGCAAGGCTCCTGAACTCTTGGGTATTTTCTGCACTATGCAATGATGTGGGCAGCGACCATGTAACACTTTTACAACATACAGAAGTGCGCTGGTTATCAAGGGGCAAAGTATTGACAAAAAAAATGTAATTTAGAGACGAGCATAAAGTTTTCTTTACTGACCATAATTTTGACCATGATGATGAGTTTCTCACACGACTGGCCTAGTTGGGTGATGTTTTTTCTCGCCTGAATTATCTGAATCTAGGATTACAGGGACTCTCCACAACTATATTCAATGTGTGGGACAAAATTGAGGCTATGATTAAGAAGTTGGAGCTCTTCTCTGTCTGAATTAACAAGGACAACACACAGGTCTTTCCATCATGGTATGATTTTTTCGTGTGTAAATGAACTCAATCTTACAGACAATGTCAAATGTGATATAGCGAAGCACCTGAGTGAGTTGGGTGCACAATTACACAGGTACTTTCCCGAAACGGATGACACAAACAACTGGATTCGTTATCCCTTTCATGCCCTGCCTCCAGTCCACTTACCAATATCTGAACAAGAGAGCCTCATCGAAATTGCAACAAGCGGTTCTGTGAAAATGTAATTTTATCAGAAGCCACTGCCAGATTTCTGGATTGGGCTGCACTCAGAGTATCCTGCCTTGGCAAATCGGGGTGTTAAGACACTGATGCTCTTTGCAACCACATATCTATGTGAGAGTGGATTCTCGGCCCTCACTAGCATGAAAACTAAATACAGGCACAGACTGTGTGTGGAAAATGATTTAAGACTGAGACTCTCTCCAATACACCCCAACATTGCAGAGTTATGTGCATCCTTTCAAGCACACCCTTCTCATTAACCTGTGGTGAGTTATTCACAATTTTCAATTAACAAATAAAGTTTTATATGTAAGATGGCTAAATAAAGAGCAAAATGATTGATTATTATTATATTATTATTTGTGCACTAGTCCTATAAGAGCTCTTTGTCACTTCCCAGAGCCGGGTTTTGAAAAAACTCACACTCATTCTTATGTTTAATAAATGTATCGTATAGTGTGTGTGTGGCAGGCTTACAATGATAGTAAAAAACAACATTTGAGAGTGCACTGACCCTGGTGCTAGAGGGGGTACACAGCTGGAGGTTGAATGTTTGAAGGGGTAAGGAACTATGAAAAGTTTGGGAACCACTGCTCTTAACTTGTGTATTTTCTATCCGGTAGGCCTACTTGGGAATTGAACTGCAAAAGTTATTTTTTATGTGCACTGCCTTATCACGCACATACTTTTATCTGCAACAAGTCAATTTCATGGAAATACATCTCTGGTAGGAAAATGCACATAATTGTTTTCATGACAATTGTAGAATATTCACATGAAAATCTGTTGCCAATTGCATGGAAACCTAGCTACTGTCTGCTTTTTATTTTTACCCAGCTACCTATTGGTGCATTGGGAAACCTTCTTTGTCTTTGTGGTTGAATCTGTGCTTGAAATGTACTACTCGACTGAGGGATATTTGGAACAACACAAATAAATAATCATACATTTAAAACTATATAAATATAAAAATATTTACAAAAAAAGGTGTCGCCCTGGGCGGCTGCCCATGTTGCCTATACCTAAATCCGCCACTGCTCGCAGGAGTTATGTTTGTTCTTGATGAATAAATTCAATGAAAACATTTTGTTGTTTCTCTGTAATTTTACATTTTAGTCATTTAGTAGACGTTCTTTTCCAGAGCAACTTACAGTAAGTAGTCCATTCATCTTAAGATAGCTAGGTGGGACAACCACATATCACAGTCATAGTAAGTACATTTTCCCTCAATAAAGTAGCTATCAGCAAAGTCAGAGCTAGTAAGAGGGAAAGAGTTGGGTGCAAGTGTTAGTTCACGAAAGGATTATTATTCGATTTTTTTGTAGTACTAGCCATCTATCAATTTCATGCAGTTGGCTTTAGCTAGCCAGCTAGATACTGTAGATTCGCAATCTCCCAACTTTAAAACAAGTTAGAGTAGTTTGGTCTAACTATCTAAGCTGGCATACCTGCTGGCAAGGTTGCTAGACTTCAGACTTCAGAAAAGCAAGCAATTACTAAATATTTCTATATTTTACCCAGATTTTAGCAGAGATGCAGAGATGTATATTTTGTTGATTTAAAAATAAATAAACCACCAGTCAGGAGGATACAGACAGCAAAAAAATGATGCTTAGATATTGCAGAAAATTTGAACATTGTTCAACCTCCAGAGGAGGCTGCGGGGGAGGGGGGGGGGGGCACAGAAAGCTGTATAGTGTAAACAACATTTGTAACATACAAACAGTTTTGTTTCAGACTGATAAATCTACACATATTTGTGTGAAGGTGTATCCATAAAGTACGGTATGCGGCACCGGTCCCTGATTGGTTGTTTCACGGTATGAGACTGACAGGTATTTACAATGTATCACTTGATGTACTTAGAAATAATGTAATCCTCCAAAACAGCGTGTTCACAGGCCTGGAGTCTGGAGGCCTTGTAAAATGAAAGCTAATAGGGCTGACACAGGGGCAGTGTGTACAACTAAGAGCTTGTGGAATGAATGCACCTTGTCCTCATGACTCTGGATCAGGGTTTGTGTCTGTGCACGCACTTGTGTGTGTATGTAGGTGGGGTGTTGAGGGGTCATGTGTCGCCATTGCAGCCAGCACAGGGTATACACCACAAACACACACAGTAGTAGTCCTTTCTACTAGGGTTTCACATTGCCCCTCAGTGAGCCTGACATTTCAATCAGGAGGTATAAGACCACTCGGACCTCCACAACATGGCTGGTAACCAACCGGTCCCCTGAGCAGACAAACTGACATTTAGACAGAGAATCTGTTTACTATTCAGCTTTTCTACCTGTTAGAACGGTTAGATATGGATTGGAAGTGAGGATTGTAAAGTTGTTTCAACCACAGGTTGTGATCCTGTCGTTTTGTTTTGTTTTGTTTTCATTTCAACCCAGAACGGACATCCCAGTTTGTAGGAGGATGTGCAGTGGCCTACCAATGAGAAAAAAATGACTCGACCTCAAGAAATCTGAGGGAAGTGGAAATGATCATTTATTTAGCATGTTTTAAATTCTAAATTAATTATTTTATTTAATAGGTAACATGCTATTGCCTTATTATAAACAACAATGGAGTATTTAAAAAGAACATTCCTTGCCCAAGGACACTTCAATGGGTGACTATCCAGGAAAAAAATAAAAAGGAGCGGGACACTTTCCTGCGAGGCTATATATGACTGTGTGACTACGTGTGACCCATTGACTGTATACAAAGCAATACATGACGTCACACCATTCATTCTTATGTGAAGACTCAATGGCACCTTTGAAGGAAGTCAAAGGAAGGAAGTCAGTTTTAGCTTGCTAATATGGCATGTCATGGGGGAGATTCTCAAGACATAACATGCGTAGTTTGAGCTACTCCAGGAAGTGACTTTGCAGGTTTCGACCAGGGCAAAACAACTGCCCCTGCTCATTGAGTATCTCAAGTTGAAGGCCGCCGGTACTGCAGGCTGCCGGTAGCAACAAAATTATCCTTATAACTTCTGTGTGTGATTTCAAAACAATTGGTTAAAGGACTTACATCTGGTGTAATATAATTATTGGTACCATGATTGTCTTCCAAATTTTTTTGACACAAATATTGACCATGAAGATTGCCATTTTCCCAGTCACTATAGTGGGGAACCCTGATTTCTGAAATCTACAGCCTGCAGTTGTAACGGGGTGAGTGACTGGTTGCCGGGAAGTCAGGCGCAGGAGAGGGCGCCGCCCGAACAAGGAGAGGGACCGACTTCGGCGGAAGTCGTGACAGCAGTACACGGGTCGGCCTTGAACTCATGGTTTCAATTAGAGGGGGCAGTTGTTCTCACCTGGTGTGAGACCTACAGTTATCTGAGGTGTCTAAATCCTTGTTCACACTGGCAGTTTAAAGTGACTAAAATCAAACATTTCCCATATCTGATTTGAATCTGATCTTTGTTGTGCAGTCTGAACAGCCAAAAACCACATAGAATCGGATATTGTCAAATCCAGATTTAAACACATTCATAGGTGATTTGAAATTAGATACACATCTGATTCCTGCACATGCGACTTGTGTCTGAATGGTCAAAGCAGATTTATTTTAGACTGTTATTTGGCATATCCTGTCGCTTGCTAGCTACTCTGTTGACAGTTTGACAAGAACATGTGGTATCTCAGTGTGTTAGCAAGCTAAACAGCTAGCTAGCTTGTTGACTGTTGTGGCTAGCCAAAAAGGACTCGTTTTGACAGTTGGTTAATCTTATCATTTGACACTTTAAACATGTACTTACACTATGATTTTGAACATTCAAAGCAACTGGAAAACATATATGGTAGGCATTGTTGTCACCTTAGCTTGCTAAACAGCAACTTCTGAGTGAGAGGAAGCACAAGCACCACCACCATCAGCCTACACCCGTCGTTACTATGACAACTAGCGTAGCCATGTCAGCAAATGACTACCGTCTAAACCATAGATATGTAACATGGGTCTGAACACACAAAAATCCGATTTGGTCACTTGTTTGGACAGTATGTATTCCAAAACAGATTTGAAAAACAAAACTGATTTGACCATTAAGGTCTGTAGTATGAACCAACCCACTGGGCACAGACATCAATTCAACATCTATTTCACATTGGTTCAACGTAATTTCATTGAAGTGACATGGAAACAACGATGATTCAACCAGTGTTTGCCCAGTGGGAAGCTTAAGAACCACTCTGCTGCTTTTCTGAAACAGTTTACAGCTAGTTAACCTGTTTATCAGCCTGACCTCTGACCTATAGCACCCTATGTAGCCTACCACTAGCACAATAATGGACTAAAGGAGCCTAACATTACTCCTTATAGCCCAAGGACCTTACATGTTCTGTTTAAAGTCGAATTGGCTCTGGAAGCCAAAACAGCCAAATACTTCTTCTGAAATGGCGCTGGTGGGAATAGCAGCCGTTTTACAACCCCTGACCGATTGTGCTATTTTGTGTGTTTTTTGTTGTTGCGCTGATCTTAACTTTTTTTCTACAGAATGTTTCTGCCATCATTTCCTATGACTGAAAAAGAGCTTCTGGACATCAGAACAGCAATCACTAACCTCGATTTGGATAAGGATTTCTACTTCAAAGACTCAGAGGCGAAGGACATACTGCTCATCCCAGACCAGGCCCAAATCCCCGACACCCGAAAGAGGAAGAGGCGACATTATAGAGGCTGGCATGCGGGATACCTGACGAGACTACATCGGCGAGTGGATAAACCGCCTCTACCTTCTGTTCTATTGACGAACATACAATCCCTGGAGAATAAACTGGACGCGCTTCGTTTGAGACTCCTATCAACGTTATCTGAAGAACTGTAATATCCTATGTTTTTCAGAGTCGTGGCTAAACAAGGACATGGACATTGGATAAAGTTTGTTGCCGCGCTGCAGACTGCTATATTGGTCCTCTAATACAGGACTATTAAAATCCCAAGGCACTACTTTTGTGAAAAAATTATCGGTTTCTCTGGTTTTACTATTTATAGGTATGTGTTTGGGTAAAATGAAGAATTTTTTTTTTTTTCTATAAACTACTGACAACATTTCCCCCAAATTACAAATAAAAATGTTGTCATTTAGAGCATTTATTTGCAGAAAATGACAACTTGTCAAAATAACAAAAAAGATGCAGTGTTGTCAGACCTCGAATAATGCAAAGAAAATAAGTTCATATACATTTGTAAACAACACAATACTAATGTTTTAACTTAGGAAGAGTTCAGACATCATTATTTGGTGGAATAACCCTGATTTCCAATCACAGCTTTCATGCGTCTTTGCATGCTCTCCACCAGTCTTTCACATTGATGTTGGATGACTTTATGCCACTCCTGGCGCAAGAATTCAAGCAGCTCAGCTTTGTTTGATGGCTTGTGACCATCCATCTTCCTCTTGATCACATTCCAGAGGTTTTCAATGGGGTTCAGGTCGGGAGATTGAGCTGGCCATGACAGAGTCTTGATCTGGGGGTCCTATATCAACACCTTGATTGACCTGGCTGTGTGGCATGGAGCATTGTCCTGCTGGAAAAACCCATCCTCAGAGTTGGGGAACATTGTCAGAGCAGAAGGAAGCAAGTTCTTCCAGGACAACCTTGTACATAGCTTGATTCATGTGTCCTTCACAAAGACAAATCTGCCCGATTCCAGCCTTGCTGAAGCACCCCCAGATCATCACCGATCCTCCACCAAATTTCACAGTGGGTGCGAGACCTGGAGTGGCCTACAGGCCATAGTGCTTCGCACCCACTGTGAAATTTGGTGGAGGATCTGGGATATTTTCCCCCATCAATCTACACACAATGCCCCATAATGACAAAGCAAAAACAGTTTTTTGACATTTTTACTCATTTATAAAACAAATATATATATATATATATATATATATATGAAATATTACATTTACATAAGTATTCAGACCCTTTACTCAGCACTTTGTTGAAGCACCTTTATCAGCCATTACAGCCTCGAGTCTTCTTGCGTATGACGCTACAAGCTTGGCACACCTGTATTTGGGGAGTTTCTCCCATTATTCTCTGCAGATCCTCTCAAGCTCTGTCAGGTTGGATGGGGAGCGTCACTGCACAGCTATTTTCAGGTCTCTCCAGAGATGTTCCATCGGGTTCAAGTCCGGGCTCTGGCTGGGCCAATCAAGGATATTCAGAGACTTGTCCCAAAGCCACTCCTGCGTTGTCTTGGCTGTGTGCTTAGGGTTGTTTTCCTGTTGGAAGGTGAACCTTCACCCCAGTCTGAGGTCCTGAGTACTCTGGAGCAAGTTTTCATCAAGGATCTGTCTATACTTTGCTCCGTTTATCTTTCCCTTGATCCTGACTAGTATGCCACCACCATGCTTCACCGTAGGGATGGTGCCAGGTTTCCTCCAGAGGTGACGCTTGGCATTCAGGCCAATGAGTTGAATCTTGATTTCATCAGACCAGAGAATCTGGTGTCTCATGGTCTGAGAGTCATTAGGTGCCTTTTGGCAAACTCCAAGCGGGCTATCAATGCTGCAGAAATGTTTTGCCACCCTTCCCCAGATTTGTGCGTTGACACAATCCTGTCTCGGAGCTCTACGGACAATTCTTTCAACTTCATGGCTTGGTTTCATGCACTGTCAATGGTGGGACTTTATATAGATAGTTGAGCTCAATTTCGTGTCTCATAGGAAAGGGTCTGAATCCTTATGTAAATAAACAATTTCTGTTTTTTATTTTTAATACATTTCACTTTGTTGTTATGTGGTATTGTGTGTAGATGATTTATTTAATCCATTTTAGATTAAGGCTGTAATGTAACAAAATGTCAAAAAAGTCAAAGGGTCTGAATACTTTCTTGAAGGCACTATACATATACATATATATTCTTGAAGGCACTATACATATACATATATATATATATATATATATACACACTACAAAAAAAAGTTTGGGGTCACATAGAAATGTCCTTGTTTTTGAAAGAATTGTATTTTTAAAGTAAATTAAAATAACATCAAATTGATCAGAAATACAGTGTAGACATTGTTAATGTTGTAAATGACTATTGAGCTGGAAAGGCTGATTTTTAATGGAATATCTACATAGGCGTACAGAGGCCCATTATCAGCAACCATCACTCCTGTGTTCCAATGGCACGTTGTGTTATCTAATCCAAGTTTATAATTTTAAAAGGCTAATTGATCATGCGAAAAATGTTTTGCAATTATGTTAGCACAGCTGAAAACTGTTGTTCTGATTAAAGAAGGCATAGAACTGGCCTTCTTTAGACTAGTTGAGTATCTAGAGCATCAGCATTTGTGGGTTCGATTACAGGCTCAAAATGTCCAGAAACAACAAACTTTCTTCTGAAAGTCATCAGTCTATTCTTGTTCTGAGAAATGAAGGCTATTCCATGCAATAAATTGCCAAGAAACTGAAGATCTCGTTTAACGCTGTGTACTACTCCCTTCACAGAACAGCTCTAACCAAAATAGAAAGAGGAATGGGAGGTCCCGGTGCACAACTGAGCAAGAGAACAAGTACATTAGAGTGTCTAGTTTGAGAAACAGACGCCTCACAAGTCCTCAACTGGCAGCTTCATTAAATAGTACCCGCAAAACACCAATCTCAACGGTGACTAAGTGACCACAAACTTTTGAATGATAGTGTATATATCCTGAGCTTTGTTATATCTCCTAGATATAAGACAGACACTTCAAAACCTTATTTCTTATTATTTATCTTTTGACAGTTTTTTTTGTGCCATTTATGAATGTCTTATTCAATGCGTTTGTATGAGCTATAGTAGTAAAGGATAAATTCAATATTTTTTTGAATAATTTGTAGATATGTTTTTGGGATACTTTAAGTAAGGGGTCCTAAAATTCCAAATCAAATAGCTAAATGATCCATGGTATGACCTTCTTAAAACAATTCCATATGTCAGCTTAGAAAGAATATCTTTCTTTGCTTGTTGAAAGTTCTGTCATCAATAGTTGAAGTTCAAGCTCATTTTAACTGTATTGTCGAAGAGGAAAATTGGTTTGGCTGCAGGTACACTGAATGCAATGGCCTAACAATCTGCCATGGGCTTGCAGTACTGTAGTAACACACATGATCAACATAAAGATACAAAATTGTACATTTAACCTTGGACAAACCTATTTTTAACACTTCAATAGCTTATCTAACTAAATATTTTTCCAGTTCAGGAGGACAGCGCTGCACTTTGCCTCCATCGAAGTACACTCTACCGTCATCCAGAAGCTTCTAGAGAAAAGAGCTAACATCTATTTGAAAGATCGGATGAGGCACACTGGCCATTACTTTGTTCTATAGTCAATATAAATTGCCATGATAAAAGCTTTGAAATAACATAATTGAGATAATTGTGTTTTTAACCTCAATCCTAGGGAACAAATTGACTATTTTTTATCACATATGTAACTTCTGAGATGTAACCTCTGTATAACCTTAACTGTTGTGCTAATAATTGAATAATTGGTAAGGTTAGGGCTGTGGAATGGAAAGTTAGTGATTAATCATTTGTTAAGCCTCAGACATTGTATAGTGAAGGCGGCCATGATGTGTGTGTGTTTCAGTCCGAGTCCAGAGCAGTTCACTGGGCCCGTAGAGGAGGAAGCCTGGCTGTCGTCAAGGTCCTACAGAAACATGGAGCTGACCTCAACATCAGGGACAAGATAAGACGTGGGTGTGTGTGTCCTAATGCTTTTGTGCAACTATAGCTAGTTGCTGACATTTCATTTATTCTGGAGTTAGCCAGCTAGCAGAATGACCATCTACCCACAGCCCTACCCTTTCACCAGTCCAGGGTTGCTCTAAATGGGGTTAAGATAGAATAAAGAACATACATGTTTCTCTGTCCTCAGACATGTCTAATTACAAGGAATTGCTATCTGTAGCATCTTTCACAAAGTCTTTCACATCAATCCCGGTGAAGAGGAGGAGATGAGGAGAGATGCACCCATGGTGGCTGTAACTTACTTTATTTTGTTCTTTTGTTCTTTCTTTCTTTCTCGCTCGCTCTCTCTCTCCCTCTTGTAAGAGCGGAGTTCACTAAGTTGGGTGATCTGCAAGAAGAGGGTGGAAATCTGCCAGCGGCATGGTGGAGGGGATCCGTGCTGCACTACTGGGCTCGTTCAGAGAGCTGCTGGGGAGTAGGCAGAGACTGGACCGTTTAACCACGAATGACACTGACCTATACTAAAAAGGTGCCATCAAGAACCTAAAAGAGTTCTTCAGCTGTCCCCTTAGGAGAACCCTTTTGGTTTGAGGTAGAACCTTTTTGAGTTCCATGTAGAACCCTTTACACATAGGGTTCTACATGGAACCCAAAAGAGTTCTAACTGGAACCAAAAAGGGTTCTACCTGAAACCAAAAAGGGTTATCATATGGGGACAGCAGAAGAACCTTTTTGGAACCCTTTCACCATTGCTGCCGATGCAGGGGAACACCAGGAAGGTGAGGGAATGATCCTATAGTTTAAGACTCCGGAGCTGGGAGCCTTTTCCGCAGCAGCAAAACATCTCTGAGAGGATGTTGGTGCTCCATGTATAAGCCTCCCATAGAGAAGGGTACTGCTGATCTGCGGTGGAGGATTGTTCATAGGGCTATCGTTATGAACAGATACGTATCACACATTGATCCATCAGTGGGGAGGGGGTGTCTGTTCTGTGGGGAGGAGGAGACTGTTTTTTTCTTGTTCCAGACTGGTATGGTTGTTTTCTGTCCTGGGTGGGTGGTGTACAGGCCTAGGGTTGGTGCTGACTGTGGACCTACAATATATGTTGGAGGGTCTAGGTATAGCGTAGCCAACAGGTGAAGGGACTGCCTAGTAAACTAGGGAAATAGAGCAGTGTGGAAGACCAGGAAACATGAGGGCTGTACGGACACCAGAGCTGTGCTGCTGGGGCTGGTGTGAGCTCAGCTCACACTGGAGTATGTATATGGGTGGCTGGTGAACCGTCTGGGGGACTTTGTAGGGATGGGGGACGTCAGGGGGGTTTTATGTACAGTGGACGAGGAGGGGGGCTTGGTTCTAACTTTCTAGATCTGTTAAAATGAAGTAACGTTTGTGGTTTTATCGATGTAACTACTGGGATATTTTTTTATAAATGAATAAAATCTCTCTTTCTCCTTTCTCTCTCTTTCTCTCTCTTTCTCTCTCTTTCTCTCTCTTTCTCTCACTCTCTCGCTTTCTCTCTCTGGTTCATAGCTGATGGCCTGCCCTCTCCATATGGCCACCAGGACAGGCCATACTGACGTAGAGGAACACGGAGCCAAGGTCAAAGCCAGAGACAGGGTAGGACGTCCTGCTTTCTCACTGCATCACATCTGGGCTAATATGAAATTGTAAGCCAGTTTGTGTGGTATTGCTGCGTAAAAAGACCTTTCTCAAGCCTTTTCTCATTCCTTTCTACTTGAAATACAATAAACAATCATCAACACTGTAACGATATGATTAATCATCTTGGTTGTCCTCGTTATCAACATTAGCTTCATTACCCTCATAGTTTTTTATTGTTATTGCGTATACCCAGTGGCGGAACTAGAGTTTTATACATGGGATGGCGAAGGCTACTTCAGGGGGTCCATAGACCATGACAGAACCCTAACCTGGCATCCTAGGAGCATGAATGAATTCTATGATTGCTGATTAGAGGTAGAAGAGATAATTCACTTAACCCGGAGTTCTTCAATGTGGCAGATAGTGTTGTCCAAAAGGGTTGCTTCACTAGAATTCTTTAGTCAGTGTCTCTACCTCGGAACTGCAGCTCAATTTCTTTCTTTCTTTCTCTCACACACACACACACTGTACTCACATACTGGAGAGACTTGCGTCACTCTGTTTTCATGAATATATACTGTAATCTGGGTCTATAAGTGTTGAACATCCAAAGCTCAAACACCAAGGAGATAAGATAGCATTTGTGTGTTACATAAATGGCATGGTTTATTTACAAAAAAGTACATTTATTTTAAAAAAAACACTGCAATTTGACATACCAAGTATCAAGCAGAAATGGACATGAAAAATAAAAATAATTTTGGTGCCCATCAATATTACAAACTTACAGTATCATATTTATGCTCATATATGCATCTAAGCTTTCAGCTGACTGAAAGTGTAAAAAGCTTTCGTGGATGGCCCCTTTGTAATAGTACCTCACAACTAAAGACGTTTGTTCTTTTTTCTTTAAATCTTTGGTTTCATCTGCAATTATACTAAAAACGTCACTTTATTTTACTTCTCTTATTATTTCACTTTGTACCATCTCAGCTAAGACCTCAATAACTTTGTTCTGGATTTGGTAGCTTGTGTACTTAGCATTGCCACATGCAATCATCATTTTCTCTATGAGAGGGTCATGCTTTGCTATTTCTTCTAAGATTGTCAAAAAATGACCCTTGTTGTGAGTCATCAGACTCTCGATGACCTCTCTGCACTATATATTGAGTGGCAGTTAATAGGAGCATATCTGCAATTGTTTTAATGTAAGTACAGTTTTCCTCCACTTTCTTTTTCAGGTCCTCATTTATGACATCTAACATTGATGAGTTTCTGTCAATAGCTATTTTATGATGATTCCAAGCATACATAGCATTGATATGATGCTCTGCCTTCGAATGGAGTTTAAACCCAGAATCTTTAAACAGTGCCTTTTTCCAGTTACAAAAACCTGACTGTGATGTGAAGGCAGATTCAGGTGTTTTGGGCAGAGAAAAATGCCTACAGATGAAACAATAAGTCGAATCTTGACTTACAGAATATTCAAGCCATGAATTGTCCTTATACCAGGAGCTGTTGAATGCCCTTTTCCTAGTACCATGCTGAGTTCTGGGAAATGTTTTCAAACACGGCTATAAAGGACCCTCTTCTCTGGATCTTGAAATGTCTTAAATACACGTTAAATAATGTGTTGTATCTCTATGGAAATGTATAATTAAGGGATCCACAAGATCAGATACTAACAGCTGCTAACTAAAATGTGTAGTTTAAAGTTTAGGCCTGTCCTACCATTGGGTCCTTTTGGAACACCATATCTGGTGCTTGATGCAGTTGGGAGGGGCTCGATGACATCTCCTGGCAGCTCTGGCTCACTGTCTTGCTCAGAGCCAGAGGTCTCTGTGTCATCCCTTGATACATCTATTACATAAAAATAACACAAGAACCATTAGTGTATAATCACAATAAAAATGCCACAGCCATTAAAACAAGAACACACATGAATCAACAACCAACATTTTAAAGTGAGGCTTAATCTGACAAAATCCTCAATTACAAGCTGAAGCTGAACTTAAATTCTGAATTGGACATGTGACTGACTGCCTGGTAGATGCTCTGACCTGGTGGTGGTAGACTGGGTCCTTGTGAAGTCTGAACACACTGACTGACTAGCCTCAGGTAGGGAGCTGCTCTGGGGTCCGGTGGTGATGCAAGGGCTGGGGTCTGTTTGCACCTGATCTGCCTGTTTGTGCTTCTTTAAAAAGAAGTCTGATATTTCTCCCTTTCTTTTCATGTTGCAGAGCGGAGGCCACCAGAGGCGAGTGACAGGGGTCATGTGGTGAGGACGATGGAGTAGCACCTGGGGAGGGGTGCTCCATGGCGACAGAGAGGCCACCGGAGGCAGTGCAGTGGGGAGATGGCAGCGCAGTGGGAGGCGAGTTACAAGTGGTTTGGAATTCAATGAAGCCTTTGGAAAGAAGGGCTTACATTTTGTGCACTTAAACGTCCGAAGCCTATTACCGAAGATCGATGAGATACGCCTGTTGGTTTGCAAATCAGAGGTGGGTGTCTTATGTTTTACTGAGACATGGTTGGATTCATCTGTTTGTGACTCAGAAATTGAGATAGGTAATTACTCTGTTATCAGGAAGGATTGGAATCGGAACGGAGGTCTATATCACCCCCCAACAAAATCGGCTTGGTTTTGGGAAGGCAGATATCCAGCCAGGCAATCTCCAGATCAGCGCTTATATCCGATCTGACGTTAAAAGCAATGTCTGATCTTACAAACACACATATCCCCCATATGTGTGTTTGTAAGATCAGACATTGCTTTTAACGTCAGATCGGATTTAAGCGCTGATCTGGAGATTGTCTGGCTGGATATCTGCCTTCCCAAAACCAAGACGATTTTGTTGGGGGTTGATATAGACCGCCCAATCAGAATGCATTCTATGAAGGTCTTGAAATTGTGTTTTCAAACTGTAATGATTCCCTGTTGAAGGAAATAATTTTGTTAGGGGATTTCAATACTGATGTCTGCAAAAAATAATAGTCCAACCCACAATGTATTTATGTAGATCACTTGCACTGACCCAAATTATAAAAGATCCCACCAGGATATGTGAAACAGTGCAAAGTACGATTGACTTAATATTGGTGTCTGATAGATCAAAAATATCGCAGAGTGGAGTAATAGTATATGGAATCAGTGTTAATTTTATTACATTTTGCACAATGAGGGTTTTTAAAGATATATTTAAGTGTCACTAACCGTAAGAATCAGAGGACTCAAAAAATACTCTGTTGAAAAGTTTAGGGAGGAACTGGGTAAAATTGACTGGTCACCTGTGCAAGATAGTGTAGGGGTAGACAGTGCCTGGGAAGTCTTTAAATGTAGATTCCCTGATGTGGTGAATGTGATGGTTCCCATTAGACGGGTCAGGGTAAAGCAGAGATCTAGCCGTTGGTTTAATCATGAGATTCTAGAATCTATCCAAGCAAGGAATAAGGCCTTTAAAAAATGTAAGAACTCTCAAGAGAAGCATGATTTTGTTCTATATAAACATCACAGAAATGAAGCACAGAGCAGGATGGATGAAGCTAAGAGAACAAAAATGACCATAAAAGCTTTGAAAATCATTTAAGGAACTAGGCTGTAGTAGTACTACCAAAAACAAACTAAACAGTATTGGACTGAACATCAGGGGGGAGATGGTATATGAAAAAGCAGAGGTTGACAATAAATTCAACTATTTTTTTTACTTCAAGCAAGCTGCCCACCAGTTCTGGTTTGTATGGAAGCAACCAAGTCAAGAAGTATTATGTATGTTAGGGGTTCAGCCAAACTCTTTCTTTTGCAAAGGTAGCAACAGCCAAACTAGTCAGTATGCTGGCAGAGCTTAAATGCTACAAAGCCACAGGCCTGGATAAAATTACTGCAAGGTTTCTAATAGATTCTGCTGAGGAAATGGGCCCTTGTATTACGCATATCATTAATCTCTCTCTTGAACAAGGACACCTTTCCCAGGGACATGAAACAAGCTAAAGTTATACCTCTGTATAAGAAGGGGATAAAGTCTGACCCTGGGAATTATAGACCTGTATCTATCCTCTGTGTAACATCAAAGATCCTGGAGAGAGTTGTACATGAGCAAATGTATGAATATGTTAACAAACAGGGTCTAATGTATGATTTTTAGTCGGGTTTTAGAAAAACATACTCCACTGATTCATGTCTACTTTACYTGACTGACTTCATCAGGAAAGAGATTGATGAGGGAAATCTGTGTGGAATGGTACTGCTTGACCTACAGAAGGCCTTTGATACAGTTAACCACTGTCTCCTAATCTCCAAMCTGGAGGCACTGGGGTTAAGCAGTATCCCTCTAGGCTGGGTAAAGTCCTATTTATCAGGAAGGGAGCAAGTTGTAGAGGTTAATGGTTCACTGTCTCAGGCAAAACCAATAAGTTGTGGCATTCCGCAGGGGAGCATGCTTGGGCCTTAACGATATGAAAGATGCTTGTTCTTGCTGTCTTTTTCTTTATGTGGATGACTCTACACTTCTGGTGTCTCACAAAAGTGAAACTATGTTGGAGAGCATACTTAGCACAGCGCTTAATAACATTAGCAAATGGCTTGGAGATAATAAGCTATCTCTGCACTTAGGGAAAACTGAAGCAATTATTTTTGGATCCAGACCTAAATTGAGTAGGTCCTCTGAAATCAGTGTGAAATTAGGGGGCGAGGTGCTGACTACTTAAACCTCTGTTAGCTACTTGGGATGAATCCTTGATGGAAGCTTGGGAGGTGTGAGCATGGCCAATAAAGTGCTAGGGAAGGTTAATGCCAAGACTACGTTTTTGGCTAGAAAGTCCAAGTTGCTGGATAAGGACCATGAAAGTGCTAGCTACTGCCGTCATTCAATGCCATTTTGACTATGCTAGTACTTCCTGGTTTAGGGGCCTATCTAAACTTATGAAGGGGAAGCTCCAGATAGCCAAGAATAAGCTGATCAGGGTAGTATTGAAGGTGAGTCCACGTACTCACATAGGCAGGAGCTGCTTTCAGGAACTAAACTGGCTGCCTGTTGAGGCTAGGGTGTCCCAGATTAGACTAGGTTTGGTTTACAGGAGTATTTATGGTCCTGTGCCCAGATATCTAAGTGATTACTTTCCTCGTGTTAGGGATACACACAATCACAGCACCAGATCAGGTGTTGCTGATGTGTGCTTATACAGGTTCAGGAGTAATGCTGGGAAAGGTACTCTTGTATACTGGAGCCTCAGAATGGAATGAGTTGCCTCTGCTCATAAAAACAACATCCTCTCTGGGCAGCTTTAAAAATAAAGTAAAAATATGTTTGATGTCTTCTGTGCCCATATGAATAACCTCTATGATGTAACTGGAATGATGAGATAGATGTTCTTCTTCTCTGTTTTTGTTTTATTATTTCACTGCCATACTGTGTTCGATCTTGTCTAGCCACCTTGTCTCAAGAGGACCACAATGGAAATAAGTCCCAGACTTTATTGTGTGTTATCCTCGATGATTTTATTAATGTGAATGTATGGCTTTTTCAAGTTTTATGTGTGCTTGTTTTTTAAAATGGTCGAATTAATAAACTAAACTAAAATGTTTAATTGACCCTATGCAAAAATAAGACAGTCTTTGGTTACATCTAAACATCCAATTACCCACATTTTAGTCCAATCTTAATGACAAATTTCCATTATCATAACTGTACCTTAAAATCAACTACCAGCCTAAGTTACTAGTTAGAGCATGGCTAGCCCTACTCTGCAGTAAGTAACTTGGCTAGTTATAATTTCTTACACCTTTACGATAGCAAACAGGCTATCTGCAAATGTTGGTAATCGTTTGAGTAACGTTAACAGATTGATAATAACAATTGTTCGTTTTGAGTTCGTGTGAAAATCTAACTGAGTTAATGGATTTCAAATTGCTGAATGATAACTTGCTGAACACATTGGTATACTGTAACTTATGACACTGCACTGTATACGCGTGTATTACTAGCACAGATGTAAACATAATGTTAGGCTAAATTGGGAACCGATCTCTCTTATCTGATTAACTGTCTGTTAATGGAGCCAAAGGGCTAACGTTAACTTACACAGCAACTCATCATTCATAAAAGTTGTTCAGGAAACCTAAACCCGATGCTAAAGCTTAAAACTGAATTCAAATATGATGCTTTCGCCAATCGTGAAAAGAGCTTGTGGAGCTGTGGAAATATTCTCTTCTTATTCTGCATGTTCTTCTTCTTCTTCTTCTTCTGTATCTTGCAACCAACGTTAGTATTCTCTCTTCCTCGTCCTCGATTTGAAAAATGTGCCACCAAATTAAATGATTCTTTCAACAAGAGGTGAAATGAGATGTCAATCAGCATCAAACTGCCAGTAGCGAATTACATTTCGGGGAGACACTCGGGGTGGCTAATCAGATGTCAGGGGTGTCCAGTGCCACCCCGGACACCCCTCCGGCTCCGCCCCTGCGTATTCCAGGAGGGGGACACTGCGCTGCCTGATGCTGATATAACATACTCAAGCTGCTCATTGTTGACATGAGGCTCAAAAACCATGTGTATCAGACTCTCCTCTTCTCAAATAAAAACTGTAGGTTGGCATTTACATTTTATATTTAAAAAAATTACAATTGCGTCAATGTGTAATTGTTTGTACAATCAAATCAAATCAAATTGTATTGGTCACATACACATGGTTAGCAGATGTTAATGTGAGTGTAGCGAAATGCTTGTGCTTCTAGTTAAGACCATGCAGTAATATCTAACAAGTAATCTAACAATTTCACAAGAACTACATTATACACACAAGTGTAAAGGAATGAATAAGAATATGTACATATAAATATATGGGTGAGCGATGGCCGAACGGCATAGGCAACATGCAGTAGATGGTATAAAGTACAGTATATACATATGAGATGAGTAATGTAGGGTATGTAAACATTATATAAAGTGGCATTGTTTAAAGTGACTAGTGATACATTTATTACATCCAATTTTTAATTGTTCGAGTGGCTAGAGATTTGAGTCAGTATGTTGGCAACAGCCACTCAATGTGAGTGATGGCTGTTTAACAGTCTGATGGCCTTGAGATAGAAGCTGTTTTTCAGTCTCTCGGTCCCAGCTTTGATGCACCTGTACTGACCTCGCCTTCTGGATGATAGCAGCAGGGTGAACAGGCAGTGGCTCGGGTGGTTGTTGTCCTTGATGATCTTTTTGGCCTTCCTGTGACATTGGGTGGTGTAGGTATACTGGAGGGCAGGTAGTTTGCCCCCGATGATGCGTTGTGCAGACCTCACTACCCTCTGGAGTGCCTTACGGTTGTGGGCGGAGCAGTTGCCGTACCAGGCGGTGATACAGCCCGACAGGATGTTTGTGAGAGTTTTGGGTGACAAGCCGAATTTCTTCAGTCTCCTGAGGTTGAAGAGACGCTGTTGTGCCTTCTTCACCACACTGTCTGTGTGGGTGAACCATTTCAGTTTGTCCGTGATGTGTACGCCGAGGAACTTAAAACTTTCCACCTTCTCCACTACTGTCCCGTCGATGTGGATAGGGGGGTGCTCCCTCTGCTGTTTCCTGAAGTCACAATCATCTCCTTTGTTTTGTTGACGTTGAGTGTGAGGTTATTTTCCTGAAACCACACTCCGAGGGCCCTCACCTCCTCCCTGTAGGCGGTTTCGTCATTGTTGGTAATCAAGCCTACCACTGTAGTGTCGTCTGCAAACTTGATGATTGAGTTGGAGGCGTGCATGGCCACACAGTCATGGGTGAACAGGGAGTACAGGAGAGGGCTCAGAGCGCACCCTTGTGGGGCCCCAGTGTTGAGGATCAGCGGGGTGGAGATGTTGTTTCCTACCCTCACCACCTGGGGGCGGCCCGTCAGAAAGTCCAGGACCCAGTTGCACAGGGCGGGGTCGAGATCCAGGGTCTCGAGCTTAATAACGAGTTTGGAGGGTACTATGGTGTGACATGCTGAGCTGTAGACGATGAACAGCATTCTTACATAGGTATTCCTCTTGTCCAGATGGGTTAGGGCAGTGTGCAGTGTGATTGCGATTGCGTCGTCTGTGGACCTATTGGGGCAGTAAGCAAATTGGAGTGGGTCTAGGGTGTTACAGCAGTGGAGCAGGTGAAAGAGTGGCAGTTTGACTCCAAGGAGAATCTAGAACTGGACATACCTTACCAGACCACCAAATCAGCCTTCAGTCCTAAACCTCGCACCCCCACTGGAACCTACCTAACCAGACTTCAGCATATCAGCCCCTGAATGGGTGCACAGAGGTCAACTGCAACTCCCATCCTGGACAGGCACAGTATGTGCAGGGTTTTGAGTCCTGCATGACCTGGCCCTGTATCTTTGTCCCTATAGTACAGTGGTCACCAACCAGTCGATCATGATCGACTTGTCAATCTCCAAGGCATTTCTAGTCGATCGCCAAAAATGTCTGTAAAAAACCCAACGATAAAGCCTTGTGTTCCTATTTTTTGGTATTAGTCTCGGGCTGTTGGTGGTAGGTGCAGCCATTTCAGCTGCCCTGTGCGCCGGGTAGGCAAACTGTTGCCATTTCATGTGTCTGAAGGTAAAAACTGCCTTCCCGGTGGGCCTGGAGAGTAAATCAAGTGCACTAGGCTTCCGCTGGCCAATCAGATTGCTCAGATGACCGAGTCTGCAATAACGTAGCAGACAAAAGAAAGCTACGACAAAATTCATACTGTGAGATTTCAAAACGTTTAAAACCATGACTAGAGAGAGACTGTCAACGAATACAGCAAAGAGCTGCTGTTTTTATGAGTCAGTTCATGTTTAAGTTCTTACTCATTACTGTCCACACTTTGTATTCAACACTTTTATAAGCCATTAAATGTGTGTTCTTCCTATTTCCACTCAGCGCTACAACAAGCAGTGCAGCAGTAATGAATGAGTAGGAAAGTGTATCTATAGGCTTGCGTTGTTGTTATTATTAGCGGCTTGGGTCTTTTTTAATGTCAAGGAATATTTCAATTTCTCTGTTTATAGGAGTAACAACATGAATTTGTGCATGAGGTAGAAATAATGTGGTGCGACTCGAGTTTTGCCATYAGCTGGAAGACGATGTCTCTTTTTGGTCAGTGTCAGTGGAGGAAAGGGAGAGCGGAGGGMTGTTGAGAGACGGACGCTCAGTCTGCTGCTCTCTCCCTTTGCTGAGACTGACCATCAGATGCAGGCACCATCAGCCCAGTAAAATAAAAAGCAAATTATTTAAATGTATGCTCACTCAGCTATGCCTCACAAGTAATACACCAATGGATCTATTACCGTTGTGATCATATAGCCTACCTCAAATTTTGAAATATAATTTAAAAAAATGTCCCGAACAACAATGCATTGGCAGGTAAATTCAGGCAAAGCCAGTATGCGGTGATAATGTATTGGGCCTATAGCTTACTGCACAAACCTCATTGCTACAGTACTGTTTTTAATTGGTTAATGTTGCATAGGCTTACATTTTTTAAGTCACGTTAATAAAAAATCAGAGCGGTAGATCTCGGCATGCATTTTGACTCAGAAAGTGATCTTGACTCAGAAAAGGTTGGTGACCACTGCTATAGTAAATAAAGAAGCTCACCACATGTTTGATTATGTCATTTCAATGCAGATCTACAGAGTCATTGCAAACTCTCATCATCTCGCTTTCTGGTTATATCTGATGTATCAGGATCGTAGTTACAGTAGGGGCCTGAAAAGATCTTTTCTGCTCTCAGTATTTCAGCACATAAACCAAGCACTTTTAATGATGTAATATATTATACATGTCCAGTATACTCATGCACCTTATGGAAATGGTGTTTGACTAATGTGTCATCCATCCCAAGCCTTATTACTGCTGCTCTCTAGTAAAGTCTTTCTTTCTAGGGCAAAACAGGCTAAGCTCTGAGATGAATACTGTGTGCTGTGATGCCAGAGATAGTGAGACTGCTGCTTGTATGTCATCTGCTTATCTGAAAACATATTTTTAGAAATGTCCTTTCAGCTGAGCAGTGTGATACTAGTGACTTGTTCAAACCTTTAGCCCAGTTTGCACTTAACAAGGCAGCTCATCAATGATTCTCTCCTAAAGAGCTTTAAAAAGCCCAAAAGGCTGTGTTGCTGCAGTAGAGTGACACTGTCTCATCATACAGGCTTAGTCACTATATACTGTGTATTCAATGGAAAGTGTAGATAATCTATATGAGAAGCCAAGATTTAGCAGTACAGTCACTGCTGGCTTTTCTCTAGATGATGCTCCACATAACCGTCCATGAGGATCTTAAATCAACAAATGATGTACAAATTCATGTCCAAGGTCGTTTTTTGTTGTTGTTAAAAGTCTTTATGAACAGTATTTTACGAGAAGATTAAAATGTTACTCCAGTAGGCCCATGTGTTGATTGCATAATCATAGGTTTAGGTTTTGATTTGCCACTGTATTTGGTTCCTCCACCATACTTCCAGTATTCTGGAGGGAATACATGTTCACTGCACTCTTTTTCAGGCATAGTAATTGAAAAATTGATGTCCATCAGTAGCTGTTCTGAATTTAAAAGGTCACAGAATAACTGTCTTGACTGCTTTTAGTTTTACAGAGGCTACAGTTAAGCACAGGACACACAGTAGCCTACCGTTACAGACAAYGTGTCACGCCCTGACCTTAGAGAGCCTTTTTATGTCTCTATTTGGTTTGGTCAGGGTGTGATTTGGGGTGGGCATTCTATGTTTTGTTTTCTATGATTTTGTGTTTCTATGTTTTGGCCGGGTATGGTTCTCAATCAGGGACAGCTGTCTATCGTTGTCTCTGATTGGGAACCATACTTAGGTAGCCCTTTTTCCCTCCTTTCGTTGTGGGTAGTTGTCTTTGTTTGTGGCACTATAGCCCTTAAGCTTCACGGTCGTTTTGTATTGTTTATTGTTTTTGTTGGCGTCATTCCAAATAAAAAGTAATGTACGCTGACAACGCTGCACCTTGGTCYGCTTCTTCCAGCATCGGCCGTGACACAATGTTTAGTAAACACTGTCTCTATTGTTTCTGTGGCACCCCAGGGTTGGATGGGATGGTTGTAATGACTGGTTTGTCCTATTTTAAATCCCAGGACTGGGTTAGGGATGTGTGCACATACTTCAGTGGGTTCAGTGGACATATTTCCCTGTTGTCATCATAGGCCCAGTCCTGCCTGAGGGAAGACGATCTCTTGCTCAAGGATAGGAAAGGGAACGGGGGATACCTAGTCAGTTGTACATGGGTCTCCCGGGTGGCGCAGTGGTCTAGGGCACTGCATCGCAGTGCTAGCTGCGCCACCAGAGTCTCTGGGTTCGCGCCCAGGCTGGGCTGGGTTCGCGCCCAGGCTCTGTYGCAGCCGGCCGCAACCGGGAGATCCATGGGGCGACGCACAATTGGCATAGCGTCGTCCGGGTTAGGGAGGGTTTGGCCGGTAGGGATATCCTTGTCTCAGTATGTAAAAATGTAATAAAATGTATGCACTCTACTGTAAGTCGCTCTGGATAAGAGCGTCTGCTAAATGACTAAAATGTAAAAATGTACAACTGAAATGACCAGTCAGCTGTCTGTTGGTTTGATCACATGGACGTGTGTCTCTGAATGGTATTTTCAATTAGGTTTCCACCATATTTCACTCTTCCACACTGTATTTACAGTTAGTGCAAATGATGGAGAGGAGATGAGGAGGCCACTTTAGACTTTTGAAATGAAAGAGATGAGACGAGACCTATAGACTTTTGAGATACAGTCCTGAAGTAGTGTAATATGAAGAGGGGAAGGAAAGGAGATCCCACCTGCACTAGTCTGCTCCTATATTAATGATCAGAACATTTTGCCAGCATGTTATCTAGCTTAACCCATAAAATGCTAACACTGTCTAAGCCGGGGGGGGATCCATTTGGTGTCATCACACCATAGCCATGATCAATCCTAGTAGAATACAGATACCAACCGTTCTATGATTAATAATGACAAGTAACATAGGTGTCAAAATCAAATAAATCAAATCAAATTTTCTTTGTCACATACGCATATTTAGCAGATGTTATTGTGGGTGTAGCGAAATGCTTGTGTTCCTAGCTCCAACAGTGCAGTAGTATCTAAAAACGATTCACAACAATACAAACAAATCTAAAAGTAAAATAATGGAATTAAGAAATATATAAATATTAGATTGAGCAATGTCAGAGTGGCATTAACTAAAATACAGTAGAATAGAATACAGTATATATATGAGATGAGTAAAGCAGTATGTAAACATTATTAAAGTGACTAGTGTCTCACTAGCCTATAAAGTGTCACACGATATAGTTTAACACGGAATAATAACAGTTATAGTGTCACGCCCTGACCATAGATTGCTTTGTATGTTTCTATGTTTTGTTTGGTCAGGGTGTGATGTGGGTGGGCATTCTATGTTGTATATCTAGGTTGTCTATTTCTGTGTTTGGCCTGGTGTGGTTCCCAATCAGAGGCAGCTGTCTATCGTTGTCTCTGATTGGGAGCTATACTTAGGTAGCCTATTTTCCATTGTGTGTTGTGGGTGGTTGTTTTCTGTTTAGTGTATGTTCACCTGGCAGAACTGTTCATTTATCATTTTTGTTGTTTTGTTAGTATTCATTAAAAGTCATTATGAGTACTTACCACGCTGCACCTTGGTCTTCTCCTTCTCCTCGATACGACGATCGTTACATATAGTGTAACACGGAACCCAAACCGGCTGCGCGCGTGCACCATCGTGCATAAATGTATTTTGTCCCCCCACACAACGCGATCACGACATGCAGGTTAGAATATCAAAACAAACTCAAACTCTTGAATCCCCGAGCTGACAAGGTAAAATTCTGTCATTCTGCCCCTGAACAAGGCTGTCATTGTAAATAAGAATTTGTTGTTAACTGACTTGCCTAGGTAAATAAAGGTTAAATAAAAAATAAATACATGTTAAAAAAGCAATACACACCATAGAGAATAAACAGCCTGCTATCTGACCAATCATGTCCTTCCCTTATGTCTTGACAAAGGCCTATCGAAATGTTGCATTTGTTATGTGTTGGTCCGTTCTTCCTTTTCCCCTTTATTTGTTCCGTTAAGTCATGCCTGTCTCCTTCCAAATCACATCCTTGGAGAGGACAGTCTACTGTCTGGGGGGGTGGGGGGGGGGGGGGGGGGGGGGGGGGGGGGGGGGGGGGGGGGGGGGGGTTCAGACTCCTGGATACACAGGGCAAATGGAAGAGGGAGAGAGGAGGAATTGAGGAAGAGGATGGGAGGGAGGATGAGGGGAGGGTAGAAGAGGGAAGAGTTTGGGAGAGAGGGATAGGAAGAAGAGGAGCAGAGGGGAGAGCGATGTTAAAGACTAGCCCATATGAATAATAGCTTAAAAATGAAATTCTTGCTTCTTAAATAGTACATTTACATTATGATCATACAGCTCAGAGAGTTTAATGTCGTAGGTGAAAGCCACTAATTAGTGAACAAAAAATGTATAATTTGTTTGCCTTTTTCACATTGTCTCACGTTGTCAAAAACAATATACAGGTACCTTGGCATAGATTCTACAAGTGTCTCTCTATTGGAGGGATGCGACACAATTATTCCACGAGAAATTCCATAATTTGTGTTTTGTTGATGGTGGTGCAAAACGCTGTCTCAGGCACTGTTCCAGAATCTCCCATAAGAGTTCAACTGGGTCGAAATCTGGTGACTGAGACGGCCATAGTATATGGTTTACATCGTTTTCATGCTCATCAACCCATTCAGTGCCATGTGGATGGGGCTATTGTCATCCTATAGCCATGGTAGCCAAAATAATGGCCTACCCAGCATTTTTATACATGACCTAAGCATGATGGGATTTTAATTGCTTAATTAATTCAGGAACTTCACTGTGTGGAAGCACCTGTTTTCAATATATTTTGTATCCCTCATTTACTCAAGTGTTGCAATTATTTTTGTCAGTTACCTACAGTGGGGAGAACAAGTATTTGATACACTGACGATTTTGCAGGTTTTCCTACTTACAAAGCATGTAGAGTCTGTAATTTTTTATCATAGGTACACTTCAACTATGAGAGACGGAATCTAAAACAAAAATCAGAAAATCACATTGTATGATTTTTAAGTAATTAATTTGCATTTTATTGCATGACATAAGTATTTGATACATCAGAAAAGCAGAACTTAATATTTGGTACAGAAACCTTTGTTTGCAATTACAGAGATCATACGTTTCCTGTAGTTCTTGACTAGGTTTGCACACACTGCAGCAGGGATTTTGGCCCACTCCTCCCTACAGATCTTCTCCAGATCCTTCAGGTTTCGGGGCTGTCGCTGGCAATACGGACTTTCAGCTCCCTCCAAAGATTTTCTATTGGGTTCAGGTCTGGAGACTGGCTAGGCCACTCCAGGACCTTGAGATGCTTCTTACGGAGCCACTCCTTAGTTGCCATGGCTGTGTGCTTCGTGTCGTTGTCATGCTGGAAGACCCAGCCACGACCCATCTTCAATGCTCTTACTGAGGGAAGGCGGTTGTTGGCCAAGATCTCGCGATACATGGCCCCATCCATCCTCCCCTCAATACGGTGCGGTCGTCCTGTCCCCTTTGCAGAAAAGCATCCCCAAAGAATGATGTTTCCACCTCCATGCTTCACGGTTGGGATGGTGTTCTTGGGTTTGTACTCATCCTTCTATTCTCCAAACAGCGGCGGTGGAGTTTAGAGCAAAAAGCTCTATTTGTTCTCATCAGACCACATGACCTTCTCCCATTCCTCTTCTGGATCATCCAGATGGTCATTGGCAAACTTCAGGCGGGCCTGGACATGCGCTGGCTTGAGCAGGGGACCTTGCGTGCGCTGCAGGTTTTAATCCATGACGGCGTAGTGTGTTACTAATGGTTTTTTTGAGACTGTGGTCCACGCTCTTCAGGTCATTGACCAGGTCCTGCCGTGTAGTTCTGGGCTGATCCCTCACATTCCTCATGATCATTGATGCCCACGAGGTGAGATCTTGCATGGAGCCCCAGACCGAGGGTGATTGACCGTCATCTTGAACTTCTTCCATTTTCTAATAATTGTGCCAACAGTTGTTGCCTTCTCACCAAGCTGCTGCCTATTGTCCTGTAGCCCATCCCAGCCTTGTACAGGTCTACAATTTATCCCTGATGTCCTTACACAGCTCTCTGGTCTTGGCCATTGTGGAGAGGTTGGAGTCTGTTTTGATTGAGTGTGTGGACAGGTGTCTTTATACAGGTAACGAGTTCAAACAGGTGCAGTTAATACAGGTAATGAGTGGAGAACAGGAGGGCTTCTTAAGAAAAACTAACAGGTCTGTGAGAGCCGGAATTCTTACTGGTTGGTAGGTGATCAAATACTTATGTCATGCAATAAAATGCAAATTAATTACTTAAAAAATCATACAATGTGATTTCTGGATTTTTGTTTTTAGATTCCGTCTCTCACAGTTGAAGTGTACCTATGATAAAAATGAAGACCTCTACATGCTTTGTAAGTAGGAAAAACCTGCAAAATCGGCAGTGTATCAATACTTGTTCTCCCCACTGTATATCTGCAGTCAGTGTTTTGATTCGAGACTTAAGCCTGGAGAAAATTGAGGCGATGCTAAACTGGGAACAGCCTGTCAGTGATATCATAAAGATATGCAAGACAAAATAGAACAATATGGTCTCCCACACATATTCATTAAGAATTAAGTACAAGTAAAAGATCATTTACTAGGCATCCTGACTGACTGCCAGACACAGAGACCAATCAAAAGGCTGTGTGGAGTCAGTACCCTCTAGCAGAGCAGGCAGGCTTTCGTTTGCCCATGTCCATCCCAGGTATATTCACACAACCACAGTTCCACTCAATGAAAGGCAGCCCAGTTCTCCTTGTGTCGCTTGTTGGGTTATAGCAGAAGTCCACTGTGTACAGAAGAGCCATAACGGTGTACAAAAAACACAAATGGTTTGTAGTACAGAAGCCAGAAGAGCCAGAGAGAGCCAGAGCCACAGAGAGAGCCAGAGCCAGAGCCAGAGAGACCCAGAGCCAGAGAGAGCCCAGAGCCAGAGCAGAGAGCCGAGCCAGAGAGCAGAGAGCCAGAGCCAGCAAGAGAACAGAGCCAGAGAGCAGCCAAGAGCCAGAGAGAACCAGAGCCAGAGAGAACCAGGAGCCCCAGAGAGAGCCAGAAGCCAGAGAGAGCCAGAGCCAGAGAGAGAGCCAGAAGCCAGAGAGAACCAAGAGCCAAAAGAGAGAAACCAGAGCCAGAGAGAGCCAGAGCCAGAGAGAAGCCAGACAGCCAGAGAGAGCCAGAGCCAGAAGAGAGCCAGAGCCAGAGAGAGCCAGAGCCCAGAGAGAAGCAGAGCCAGAAGAGAGAGCCAGAGCCAGAGAGAGCCAAGAGCCAGAGACCGAGCCAGAAGCCAGAGAGAGAGCCAGACGACCAGAGCCAGAGAGAGCCAGAGAGCCCAGAGAAGAGAAGCCAGAGAGCCAGAGAGAGCCAGAGCCAGAAGAGACGCCAAGAGCCAGAAGAGAGCCAGAGCCAGAGAGAGCAAGAGCAGAAGCAGCCAGAGCCAGAGAGAGCCAGCCAGACGAGAAGCCAGAGCCAGAGAGAGCCAGAGCCAGAGAGAACCAGAGCCAGAGCCAGAGAGAGCCAGAGCCAGAGAGAGACAGAGGTGAATAACAGGGTTGGGGTCAATTCAGAATTTAATTCAGCCCATGAAATTCAAAATGTAATTGGCCACACCCCACAGGAAGAAGCATTTGAATTTAAGGAGATAGAATGTAATTCAAACCAATTCAAAGAAATTGAACTGAAACATTTAAGTTTCATTCCCTTTAAATATATTTTACCAAAATAATTTAAATGCCATTTCAAATATTATCTTGATATAACTCAGATATGTCTTATTTTTGTCATGAGGGGTTAGTTCCCTCCTAGAGTATTTTATTTAATGCATTCTGTGAAATTAAAATGTTTCTAATATTTAAAAACGTGTAATTTAATCATGAATTATTATAAACAACCTAGAAAATGATCTTATATTTCCAGACTACAATAATTTAAAACCCATTTTAGTAAAATATGTTTTAACCTATAATATGTTATACATAGTATTAGTAACCATACATTGTGTCAAAATAARCATGTATATAGGCCATGTGATGTGTAGAATAAATTAGCAATTCTACCACAAATTAAAATTAATTTCAAGTTTTGCTTTCTGTGGGGTCTGGCCAATTCCAATTCAAGAACTGAAATGGAATTAAAGACCAATTCGCAACTCAATTTAGAATTGCCCCTAACCCTGATGCATAACCCTGTCGTCCATCCTGGAGTGCCTGTAGGAGGATGTTGTATCCTGGCCATGGTTGAGCCCCATTGTTCCATCATTTTGGAAATAAGAAGAGTCTAGTTGCTGAACTGCTAGCCACTCCACATATTGTCCTGGTCTCTGCAGGGTCATAGAGCCAGACTGCGGGCAGTGAAGGCGGCTCCTTGTGCCCACTGAACCACCCCTGGGCACTTCTCCCTCTTCTGCAGCGTATGGTTCTCAAACAGGCCCTCGTTACACGGCACACCATGGTTCCCATCTGGAAACGTCAGTAACCCTGGACACAGACACGATGGCAGACACAAGATCAACTGTTACTCCTATTAGATACATGTGGTTTGAGGACAGGACCCCTCCACACGACCACTCATGAACTCTCCTTCAAACTTCATCCCATCAAAGCGACTGAAGACCCCGGCTCCCTGGAACTTCCCCTGGGCAAACTCACTTTCATACCTAGGGATGACGAAGACATTAAATAAAGATGATGTGTTTACACACACACACACACACACACAAACACCTGGATCCCTCTAGTAAAAGGAGCACCCCTGAGCTATATAACAGTCCGTTCTCAAACTGTCCTGAGTAGCAGGTTCCATCCCGAGAACTTCAGCTGGCCCATTCCATGTCTCTGACCTGAGGGGAGGGGGGAGGGGAGGGGGGCACAGAGCACAACAGAGCAAGACATCCTTTAGGTTATTAGAGACAGAAAATACAACAATCTGATCTGTTAGATTACTTTAGAATTGCAGCATTTCTCCTTTCCTTATCATCAAAAAATATTAAACTTAATGCATGGACCAATACTCTTGTAACAGGCTACTTGATCGTTGAATAATCTAAGCACATGCTACACCGCAGACAAAAGTGTTTTCTCCTTGGCACACGAGTCCAGTATACACATCATTTTGAACTGGGATTTAGGAATCTTCCTTCCTCTGCCAAATATAGGTTTAGTATATTAGGATCCCATCTGCCAACAGCCTCCTTAAAGCTTGTCTAATCCAGCTGCTTTCTAACAGGGATTACTACCTCAGAATCTGTCTGCTGTTACTACCTCATACACACGCAGGCACACACACAGGCGCACACACACGCAGGCACACACACACAGGCACACACACGCACGCTAAAGAATTAATGCGTCTGCCGCCTGTATGATCCAATACAGAATTTACAGTGCCTTCGCAAAGTATTCAGACCCCTTTACTTTTTCCACATTTTGTTACGTTACAGCCTTATTCTAACGTTGATTAAATAGTTTTTTCCCCCTCATCATTTTTTGGTACCCTTCCCCAGATCTGTGCCTTGCCACAATCCTGTCTTGGAGCTCTACAGACAATTCCTTCAACCTCATGACTTGGTTTTTGCTCTGACATGCACTGTCAACTGTGGGACCTTATATAGACAGGTGTGTGCCTTTCCAAATCATGTCCAATCAATTGAATTTACCACAGGTGGATTCCAATCAAGTTGTAGAAACATCTCAAGGATGATCAATGGAAACAGGATGTACCTGAGCTCAATTTCGAGTCTCAATTTCAAATACTTATGTAAATAAGTTATTTCAGGTTTTATTTGTAATAAATTTGCAAACATGTCAAAATACCTGTTTTCGCTTTGTCATTATGGGGTATTGTGTGTAGATTGCTGAATATTTGTATTTTATTTAATCCATTTTAGAATAAGGCTGGAGCGTAACAAAATGTGGAAATAGTCAAAGGGTCTGAATACTTTCCGTGGCTGTTCTCTCCATATGACCCTAAGAATGTGTACTTAGCCAATCATCTACAGGTAAGATCCAAGCAGACTGAGGGTATTTATTCCACATCTTACAGTGCATGTTATGGTATAAAAACTGTAATCCTGCTCTCTTTTTTGTGTTTTACCCTTTTTTTCTCCCCAATTACAATCTTGTTTCATCGCTGCAACTCCCCAACAGGCTCGGGAGAGGCGAAGGTTGAGCCATGCGTCCCCAGAAAAATGGCCCCTCAAGCCACACGCCTTAACACCCGCCCACTTAACCCAGAAGCACCAATGTGTCGAAGGAAACACTGTTCAACTGATGACAGAAGTCAGCCTGCAGGCGCCCGGCCCGCAACAAGGAGTCTCTAGAGCAYGATGAGCCAAGTAAAGCACCCCCGTTCAAACCCTCCCCTAACCCGGACGACGCTGGGACAGTTATGCGGCTGGTTGTAACACAGCCTGGGATTGAACCCGGGTCTGTAATGGCACCTCGAGTACTGCGATGCAGTGCCTTAAACTGCTGCGCCATTTGGGAGGCCCACAATCATGCTCGCTTGACATTATTTTGGATTGTAATTCTATGCTCATCAAAACTGTGTGCAATCAAAAATTGCATATAACATAGCTGTGTTGTTTGAGGGAGCTGAACTTTTAAACAAAAGTATGTTTTAACGATCTCAAGTTTTCAAATATTCTCTTAATATTAATATTATAGTTACTCCTGGCAGATGTGTTTGGCTGTGCTGCTGCTTGACCTCTGTTTTCTCAACAGGGGTTGACTCTGATCTTTCCAGTGAGTTTCCTAATGCAGGCCTTATCCTGGAGATTTGACAGAGGTACGGTAGGTCGGCCTCGATATGGTGGGTCATGGGTTGAAGGCTAGTTAGGATTTGGCTTAATAGAATAAGAATGTCAATCAATGGTATTACTGTGTGTGTACAAGAATGTGTGTGTACAAGACTGTGTGTGTGTGTGTGTGTACAGATGTGTGTGTGTGTGGTGTGTGTGTGTGTGTGTGTGTGTGTGGTGTGTGTGTGTGTGTGTGTGTGTGTGTGTGTGTGTGTGTGTGTGTGTGTGTGTGGTGTGTGTGTGTGTGTGTGTGTGTGTGTGTGTGTGTGTGTGTGTGTGTGTGTGTGTGTGTGTGTGTGTGTGTGTGTGGTGGTGCGTGTGTGTGTGTGTGTGTGTGTGTGTGTGGAGTCGGAGGAATAAGACCAACCACTTTTGGAAATGAGGGAGACTATTATCTGCATTTGTCACATACAGTGGCAAGAATTATGTGAACCCATTGGATTACCTGGATTTCTGCATAAATGGTCATCAAATTTGATCTGATCTTCATCTAAGTCACAACAATAGAACAACATAGTGTGCTTAAACTTATTTGAATATATAATTTAAACATTCACAGTGTAGGTTGGAAAAAGTATGTGAACCCCTAGGTTAATGAAGCTAAAAGCTAATTGGAGTAAGGAGTAAGCTAACCTGGAGTCCAATCAGTGAGAAGAGATTGGAGAAGTTGGTTAGAGCTGCCTTGCCCAATAAAAAACACTCACAAAATTTGAGTTTGCTATTCACAAGAAGCATTGCTTGATGGGAACCGTGCCTCGAACAAAAGAGATCTCAGAAGACCAAAATCAAATCAAATCAAATTTTATTTGTCACATACACATGGTTAGCAGATGTTAATGCGAGTGTAGCGAAATGCTTGTGCTTCTAGTTCTGACAATGCAGTAATAACCAACGAGTAATCTAACCGAACAATTTCACAAAACAGCTACTTATACACACAAGTGTAAAGGGATGAAGAATATGTACATAAAGATATATGAATGAGTGATGGTACAGAACGGCATAGGCAAGATGCAGTAGATGGTATCGAGTACAGTATATACATATGAGATGCGTAATGTAGGGTATGTAAACATTATATTAAGTGGCATTGTTTAAAGTGGCTAGTGATACATGTATTACATAAAGATGGCAAGATGCAGTAGGTGGATAGAGTACAGTATATACATATGAGATGCGTAATGTAGGGTATGTAAACATTATATTAAGTGCCATTGTTTAAAGTGGCTAGTGATACATTTTTTACATGTATGGCAGCAGCCACTCAATGTTAGTGGTGGCTGTTTAACAGTCTGATGGCCTTGAGATAGAAGCTGTCTCTCGGTCCCTGCTTTGATGCACCTGTACTGACCTCGCCTTCTGGATGATAGCAGCAGGGTGAACAGGCAGTGGCTCTGGTGGTTGTTGTCCTTGATGATCTTTATGGCCTTCCTGTGACATTGGGTGGTGTAGGTGTCCTGGAGGGCAGGTAGTTTGCCCCCGGTGATGCTTTGTGCAGACCTCACTACCCTCTGGAGAGCCTTACGGTTGTGGGCGGAGCAGTTGCTGTACCAGGCGGGATAGCAGCACGACAGGATGCTCTCGATTGTACATCTGTAAAAGTTTGTGAGTGCTTTTGGTGACAAGCCGAATTTCTTCAGCCTCCTGAGGTTGAAGAGGCGCTGCGCCTTCTTCACCACGCTGTCTGTGTGGGTGCCCCAATTCAGTTTGTCCGTATATGTACGCCGAGGAACTTAAAACTTTCTACCCTCTCCACTACTGTCCCGTCGATATGGATAGGGGGGTGCTCCCTCTGCTGTTTCCTGAAGTCCAACGATCATCTCCTTTGTTTTGTTGACCGTTGAGTGTGAGGTTATTTTCCTGAACACCACTCCGAGGCCCTCACCTCCTCCCTGTAGGCCGTCTCGTCGTTGTTGGTAATCAAGCCTACCACTGTAGTGTTGTCTGCAAACTTGATGATTGAGTTGGAGGCGTGCATGGCCTTGCAGTCATGGGTGAACAGGGAGTACAGGAGAGGGCTGAGAACGCACCCTTGTGGGCCCAGTGTTGAGGATCACGCGGGGTGGAGATGTTGTTTCCTACCCTCACCACCTGGGGGCGGCCCGTCAGAAAGTCCAGGACCCAGTTGCACAGGGCGGGGTCGAGACCCAGGATCTCGAGCTGAATGACGAGTTTGGAGGGTACTATGGTGTTAAATGCTGAGCTGTAGTCGATGGACAGCATTCTCACATAGGTATTCCTCTTGTCCAGATGGGTTAGGGCAGTGTGCAGTGTGGTTGCGATTGCGTTGTCTGTGGACCTATTTTGGCGGTAAGCAAATTGGAGTGGGTCTAGGGTGTCAGGTAGGGTGGAGGTGATATGGTCCTTGACTAGTTTCTCAAAGCACCATGATGACGGAAGTGAGTGCTACGGGGCGAGAGTTGTTTAGCTCAGTTACCTTAGCTTTCTTGGGAACAGGAACAATGGTGGCCCTCTTGAAGCATGTGGGAACAGCAGACTGGGATAAGGATTGATTGAATATGTCCGTAAACACACCAGCCAGCTGGTCTGCGCATGCTCTGAGAACGCAGCTGGGGATGCCGTCTGGGCCAGCAGCCTTGCGAGGGTTAACACGTTTAAATGTTTTACTCACGTTGGCTGCAGTGAAGGAGAGTCCGCAGGTTTTGGTAGTGGGCCGTGTCAGTGGCACTGTATTGTCCTCAAAGCGAGCAAAGAAKTTGTTTAGTYTGTCYGGKAGCAAGACAWCCTGGTCCGYGACRGGGCTGGTTTTCTTTTTGTAATCCGTGATTGACTGTAGACCCTGCCACATACCTCTTGTGTCTGAGCCGTTGAATTGCGACTCTACTTTGTCTCTATACTGACGCTTAGCTTGTTTGATTGCCTTGCGGAGGGAAAAGCTACACTGTTTGTATTCGGTCATGTTTCCAGTCACCTTGCCCTGGTTAAAAGCAGTGGTTCGCGCTTTCAGTTTCGCGCGAATGCTGCCATCAATCCACGGTTTCTGGTTGGGGAATGTTTTAATAGTTGCTGTGGGTACGACATCGCCAATGCACTTGCTAATGAACTCGCTCACCGAATCAGCGTATTCGTCAATGTTGTTGTTTGACGCAATGCGGAACATATCCCGATCCACGTGATCGAAGCAATCTTGAAGCGTGGAATCAGATTGGTCGGACCAGCTTTGAACMGACCTGAGAGCGGGAGCTTCCTGTTTTAGTTTCTGTCTATAGGCTGGAAGCAACAAAATGGAGTCGTGGTCAGCTTTTCCGAAAGGAGGGCGGGGGAGGGCCTTATATGCGTCGCGGAAGTTAGAATAACAATGATCCAGGGTTTTTCCAGCCCTGGTAGCACAATCGATGTGCTGATAGAATTTAGTGAGTCCTGTTTTCAGATTAGCCTTGTTAAAATCACCAGCTACAATGAATGCAGCCTCAGGATATGTGGTTTCCAGTTTACATAGAGTCAAATAAAGTTCGTTCAGGGCCATYGATGTGTCTGCTTGGGGGGGAATATATGCGGCAGTGATTATAATCGAAGAGAATTCTCTTGGTAGATAATGCGGTCGACATTTGATTGTGAGGAATTCTAAGTCAGGTGAACAGAAGGACTTGAGTTCCTGTATGTTGTTATGATCACACCACGTCTCGTTAATCATAAGGCATACCCCCCCGCCCCTCTTCTTACCAGAAAGATGTTTGTTTCTGTCGACGCGATGCGTGAAGAAACCAGCTGGCTGTACCGACTCCGATAGCGTGTCTCGAGTGAGCCATGTTTCCGTGAAGCAAAGAACGTTACAGTCTCTGATGTATCTCTGGAATGCTACCCTTGCTCGGATTTCATCAACCTTRTTGTCAAGAGACTGGACATTAGCGAGTAGTATGCTCGGGAGCGGTGTGCCCGTCTCCGGAGCCTGACCAGAAGACCGCTTCGTCTGCCCCTTTTACGGCGTCGTTGTATTGGTTCGCCGGCTGGGATCCGATCCATTGTCCCGGGTGGTGGGCAAAACACATCATCTTTCTGCTTCAGGAAAGTCGTATTCCTGGTCGTAATGATGGTGAGTTGACGTTGCTCTTATATCCAGTAGTTCCTCCCAACTGTATGTAATAAAACCTAAGATTACCTGKGGTACCAATGTAATAAATAACATGTAAAAAAATAAATAAAATACTGCATAGTTTCCTAGGAACGCGAAGCGAGGCGGCCATCTCTGTCGGCGCCGGAAGTAACAGATTAGGAATTGTTTACTTGCATAATGCTGGAAAAGTTTACAAAAGTATCTCTAAAAGCCGTGATATTCATCAGTCCACGGTAAGACAAATTGTCTATAAATGGAGAAAGTTCAGCACTGTTGCTACTCTCCCTATGAGTGGCCGTCCTGCAAAGATGACTGCAAGAGCACAGCGCAGAATGCTCAATGAGGTTAAGAATCAATCAATCAAATATATTTATATACCCCTTTTAACATCAGCCAATGTCACAAAGTGCTGTACAGACACCCAGCATAAAACCCCAAACAGCAAGCAATGCAGATGTAGAAGCACGGTGGCTAGGAAAAACTCCCTAGAAAGGCCAGAACCTAGGAAGAAACCGAGAGAGGAACCCGGCTCTGAGGGGTGGCCAGTCCTCTTCTGGCTGTGCCGGGTGGAGATTATAACAGTACATGACCAAGATGTTCAAACGTTCATAGATGACCTGCAGGGTCAGATAATAAAAATCACAGCTGTTGTCGAGGGTGCAACAGGTCAGCACCTCAGGAGTAAATGTCAGTTGGCTTTTCATAGCCGATCATTCAGAGTTAGAGACAGCAGGTGCGGTAAAGAGAGGGTCCTGAACAGCAGGTCCGTGACAAGGTAGCACGTCCAGTGAAAAGGTCAGGGTTCCATAGCCGCAGGCAGAACAGTTAAAACTGGAGCAGCAGCATGACCCGGTGGACTGGGGACAGCAAGGAGTCATCAGGCCAGGTAGTCCTGAGGCATGGTCCTCCGAGAGAAGAGAGAGAGAAAGAGCGAAAGAGAGAAAGATAGAAAAAGAGAAAATTAGAGGGAGTATACTTAAAATTCACACAGGACATCGGATAAGACAGGAGAAATACTCCAGATATAACAGACTGACCCTAGCCCCCTGACACAAACTATTGCATCATAAATACTGGAGGCTGAGACAGGAAGGGTCAGAAGACACTGTGGCCCCATCCGATGATACCCCCGGACAGGGCCAAACAGGCAGGATATAACCCCACCCACTTTGCCAAAGCACAGCCCCCACACCCCTAGAGGGATATCTTCAACCACCAACTTACCATCCTGAGACAAGGCCGAGTATAGTCCACGAAGATCTCCCCCACTGCACGAACCCGAGGGGGGCACCAATCCAGACAGGAAGATCACGTCAGTGACTCAACCCACTCAAGTGACGCACCCCTCCTTGGGACGGCATGGAAGAGCACCAGTAAGCCAATGACTCAGCCCCCGTAATAGGGTTAGAGGCAGAGACTCCCAGTGGAGAGAGGGGGACCGGCCAGGCAGAGACAGCAAGGGCGAATCCTAGAGTGTCAGCTAAAGACTTACAGAAATCTCTGGAACATGCTAACATCTCTGCTGACAAGTCTACGATATGTAAAACACTAAACAAGAATGGTGTTCATGGGAGGACACCACGGAAGAAGCCAATGCTGTCCAAAAAAAATCACTGCTGCACTTCTGAAGTTTGCAAAAGTGCACCTGGATGTTCCACAGCGCTACTGGCAAAATATTCTGTGGACAGATGAAACTACAGTTGAGTTGTTTGGAAGGAACACACAACACTATGTGTGGAGAAAAAAAGACACATCAAAACCTCATCCCAACTGTAAACTATGGTGAAGGGAGCATCATGGTTTGGGGCTGCTTTGCTGCCTCAGGGCCTGGACAGCTTGCTCTCATTGACGTAAAAATCAATTCCCAAGTTTATCAAGACATTTTGCAGGAGAATGTAAGGCTATCTGTCCCCCAAGTGAAGCTCAACAGAAGTTGGGTGATGGAACAGGTCAATGACCCAAAACACAGAAGTAAATCAACAACAGAATGGCTTCAACAGAAGAAAATACRCCTTCTGGAGYGGCCCAGTCAGAGTCCTGACCTCAACCCGATTGAGATGCTGTGGCATGACCTCAARAAAGCAGTTCACACCAGACATCCCAAGAATATTGCTGAACTGAAACAGTTTTGTAAGGATGAATAGTCCACAATTCCTCCTGACCGTTGTGCAGGTCTGATCCACAACTACAGAAAACGTTTGTTTGAGGTTATTGCTGCCAAAGGAGGGTCAACCAGTTATTAAATCCAAGGGTTCACATACTTTTTCCAACCTGCACTGTGAATGTTACAACAGTGTGCTCAATAAAGACATGAAAACATATAATTGTTTGTGTGTTATTAGTTTAAGCAGACTGTGTTTGTCTATTGTTGTGACCTAGATGAAGATCAGATACAATTTTAGGACCAATTTATGCAGAAATCCAGGTATTTCCAAAGGGTTCACATACTTTTTCTTGCCACTGTATGTTTATACCTTTACAAACCTAGTCCCGTGCCTTACAGAAAAACAAAGGACAGGAGGAAGACAAAGGGTTGTTGAGTTCACAGTATTCCCCCAACCCACACCCTCTCAGTAGTATTCATTCTGCCCAGATGATCCCTTATTACTGACAGAACTAACATAGGGACTGGGGACAGTTGAGTTAAGACACATATGAAGACAGATTTGAATTATTATTATTTGGATTTTGGATTTAACCTTTATTTAACTGATACACAGGGGATTATTTTAGTTAAGGCACAGGGGACTCTCAGCGAAGACACAAAGGAAGACTGATACACAGGGGATTATTTTAGTTAAGGGGACTCTCAGCGAAGACACAAAGGAAGACTGATACACAGGGAGATTATTTTAGTTAAGGCACAGGGGACTCAGCGAAGACACAAAGGAAGACTGATACACAGGGGATTATTTTAGTTAAGGCACAGGGGACTCTCAGCGAAGACACAAAGGAAGACTGATACACACAGGACTCTTAGTTAAAGGACAAGTTCACTTTTTGATGTAAATGGCATGTTATAGAAATGCCCAGACACTTTTTTTTGCCATTTCTCTTACTTTTGAGGAACTTACCCCACCAGCAATAGAACTTTATCCGCAATGCTATATCCTAGCGATACTTTACCATGTGCATGCACATATACGGTAACGTATCGATCGAGTACAACAAAATGGAATATAACGTTAAAGTTCGTAATGTAACAATTTTCTGTGTACAACATCTAAAGACTTACATCACTATACTGAGAGAGTTGCCATTTCTAAGAGAACGTATTTGGGTGTTTTGGAGCCTTTGTTCATGTTTAATCACTGCCCTGATACAGTCACGCCCTGATCTGTTTCAACTGTTCCTGTTATTGTCTCCACCCCCTCCAGGTGTTGCTTATTTCCCCAGTGTATTTATCCCTGTGTTTCCTGTCTCTCTGTGCCAGTTCGTCTTGTATGTTTCCAAGTCAACCAGCGGCTTTCCCATTCTCCTGCTTTTGCATTTCTCCTTTTTCTAGTCCTCCCGGTTTTGACCCTTGCCTGTTTCTGAACTTTGCACCCGCCTGCCTGACCATTCTGCCTGCCTTGACCACGAACCTGTCTGCCACTCTGTACCTCTGGACTCAGATCTGGTTTTGACCTTTTGTCTGTCCACGACCATTCTCTTTCCTACTACTTTTTGGATTAATAAACATTGTAAGACTCCAACCATCTGCCTCCTGTGTCTGCATCTGGGTCTCGCCTTGTGCCTTGATAGATACTGCAGAATGAGTCTTAGGACCTCTACCACTGGTGGGGTAAGTTTCTCAAAACCAAATTAAATCGCAAAAAAAGTGTCTGGACACTTCTATAACATGCCATTTACATCAAATAGAGATTTGGTTAAAAAAAGGCAAACTTGTCCTTTGTCCTAGAAAGACAGTGCCCCAGGAGACTGTTAGGACACATAGGAAGACACACACACGATACTGTTAGTTAAGACACACATGGAGTCAGAGACACAGGGAACTGTCTAGAGATGGTAATGAGGCTGTAAGGATGTTATATATGACCGCTCTGTGGATGAAAATATCTGGCTGATGCTACCTAAGAGGATATTACATTCATGAATTAAACAACCTCTGTACTTCAGTGTGAAGACCACAATGATTAGAGAATTCCTATAGTCATACATAAATGAAGGCCTACATAACAGTATAAAGCATGATGCATACATATTGATCAGCCTATATGTGCCTACTGTATGAAGACGTAAACTTGAGAGGGAAGGTTAATAGAGATGTCTTACCTTCTTTCCAGTCCCCATGGTACTCCTCGCCAGTTGTGTAGGTGAACGACCCTCTCGTCAGAGTCATGGCCCCTTCATTCTGCGCGCGCGTGTACACACACACAAACGTAAAGAGCACGGACTCTATTGCTGCTTTTTTTGAGTGTAACACCAGTGTTACACTAGTGTATACACCCTTATGTTAGACTAGGGAAACTGTGTTACCATAGCTAGGGCTGGCAGTGAGGACTTGTGAAGAGCAGAATCAACAACCTTGGCATAATCAAAACAGTTGCTTTGTGATTAGCTGTTAAAGTATACAATTAGCCATTGTTATGTAATTGGAAGTTGAAGAGTACCAGTGGCCTGACTTTGGCCCCAAGTGAGTGCAGGTCTGCCGGAGCCATGGCCCAGTGAGAGACAGGTGCCGGCCCGTGTAGATTGAAACAGAAAAGTCTGAGCCTTTTGGGTAAAACACTGGGGTAAATCCTCTATGGAAATGCGCCAATATCTGTCTTATCTGAACCCTGACTTTAGTGTGCCTTCGCAGAGGTAAACTCAGCAAAAAAATAAACTTCCCTTTTTCAGGACCCTGTCTTTCAAAGATAATKAATAAAAATCMAAATAACTTCACAGATCTTCATTGTAAAGGGTTTAAACACTGTTTCCCATGATTGTTCAATGAACCATAAACAATTAATGAATATGCACCTGTGGAACGGTCACTAAGACACTAACAGCTTAGACGGTAGGCAACAAAAGTCACAGTTATGAAAACTTAGGACACTAAAGAGGCCTTTCTACTGACTCTGAAAAACACAAAAAGAAAGATGCCCAGGGTCCCTGCTCATCTGCATGAACATGCCTTAGGCATGCTGCAAGGAGGCATGAGGACTGCAGATGTGGCCAGGGCAATTAATTGCAATGTCCGTACTGTGAGACTCCTAAGACAGCGCTACAGGGAGACAAGACGGACAGCTGATTGTCCTCTCAGTGGCAGACCACGTGTAACAACACCTGCACAGGATCGGTACATCCGAACATCACACCTGCGGGACAGGTACAGGATGGCAACAACAACTGCCCGAGTTACACCAGGAACACACAATCCCTCCATCAGTGCTCAGACTGTCCGCTATAGGCTGAGAGAGGCTGGACTGAGGGCTTGTAGGCCTGTTGTAAGGCAGGTCCTCACCAGACATCACCGGCAACAACGTCGCCTATGGGCATAAGAGCGTCTGCTAAATGACTGACATCACCGGCAACAAGTCGCCTATGGGCACAAACCCACCATCGCTGAACCAGACAGGACTGGCAAAAAGTGCTCTTCATTGACGAGTCGCGGTTTTGTCTCACCAGGGGTGATGGTCGGATTCACGTTTATCGTCGAAGGAATGAGCGTTACACCGAGGCCTGTACTCTGGAGCGGGATCAATTTGGAGGTGGAGGGTCCGTCATGGGCTGGGGTGGTGTGTCACAGCATCATCGGACTGAGCTTGTTGTCATTGCAGGCAATCTCAACGCTGTGCGTTACAGGGAAGACATCCTCCTCCCTCATGTGGTACCCTTCCTGCAGGCTCAGCCTGACAATGCCACCAGTCATACTGCTCGTTCTGTGTGTGATTTCCTGCAAGACAGGAATGTCAGTGTTCTGCCATGGCCAGCGAAGAGCCCCGATCTGAATCCCATTGAGTACGTCTGGGACCTGTTGGATCGGAGGGTGAGGGCTAGGGTCATTCCCCCCAGAAATGTCCGGGAACTTGCAGGTGCCTTGGTGGAAGAGTGGGGTACATATCACAGCAAGAACTGGCAAATCTGGTGCAGTCCATGAGGAGATGCACTGCAGTACTTAATGCAGCTGATGGCCACACCAGATACTGACTGTTACCTTTGATTTTGACCCAAACCCCCCTTTGTTCAGGGACACATTATTCCATTTCTGTTAGTCACATGTCTGTGGAACTTGTTCAGTTTGTCTGTTGAATCTTATGTTCATACTAATATTTACACATGTTAAGTTTGCTGAAAATAAACGCAGTTGACAGTGAGGACGTTTATTTTTTGCTGAGTTTATTTTAAAGTCAAGGAGTGACAGGGATGGTGAGAAAGGGATGGTGAGATCAAGGGATGAGTTAAGGTCGAGGGATAGGGCGAGGAGAGGATGGGCAGAAGTGAAGGATGGGAAGAGGGGTGGGGGGAAGAGAAGTGATGAGTGAGGTGTGGGAGCAGAGGACAGGTGCTGAAGTCCAGAGACACAGCAGAGAAGAGATCAGATCCATTTAGCTCTGCAGATGCTGCACTATCAAGTGAAATGTGTGTGGTAGCCAAGTCAACATATGGACAGTGCTTTTAAAGGAAGCAGCTTTACTGAACTGTAAAATGTTTTCACACACAGACAAGGGAAAGGGGGAACATGTGTGAGACAAAGGATGGCAAAACTGCCCCTAATTTTCAGTAATTTCTTATCAGTTTTCAGGAATATAATCTAATCATTTAGAGAACCTCATAAGGCAGGCTATTTGCTGCCACATTACCATTAGGGTAAAATGCAAGTATGAACCTGTTGACACTGGATGATGTAATACATTATTCAGACTAGTTTATGTGTAAATGAGGCTACAATGACACCTCTTTCCCAATTCAGCTATATTCTTCTCACCTCTAAAACACCTATCGATTTGTCATGCTGTCAAAAGTTGTAAAAAGTATTCTTATGTTATGTCGCCGGCATATATCATGTACCTATCATGCCTTTCCAGTAGGTACAGTAGCGCCACAGTAACTGAGCCAATTTGGACAAGTCCTGCACTGCATTTTATTGACAGTGTACATAGCCTACAATCATATGACCAAACGGTTTACCTGTGCGCTACCTTCTCTGTCTCTGCAGCATTGGAATCCACCTTTACGACATTAACGAGTCGGTTAGGAGAGGAGAGAAGACAGGACAAGCACAGGTAGGCTAGGGAACAGTATTAGCCTGCCGCTATAAGCTTTGGTGCTGCTGACTCCGGCGGTAATGCATCATCACTATGTTATTACGCAGCCGTGCTGTTTCATTGCAGGGCTTCGGCTGCCGCTCATTTAAAACCTGTTCTGATTGGCTTGGTGTGTTACACCACTCTGGCAGACATGTTCCTATGGGGCAGTGAAGAAATGCCGGATTTTAAAGGTCCTATTTCAATGTGTAGCCTTGGGCACGATATTTTAGAAGAAAGAAATAGCCTAATTTAATAGGGAAAAATAATAACAATTCCGTATTTTAATGGTGKTTTAATTGACTATGATAAACCTATCCATAGTAATTCCTTACTTGTTGTGCATTCTAAAATATAAATGTAGCCTATATCAACTCCCTTTTAGTTCTTTTAAAAACAAGTTTGAAAGAGTTTACTTGTTTCTTTCATAAGGCAAATGTTACCTGGCTCTATTCAATCCGTATCGCTGAAGTATGCGTTCAAATGATCATTTCCGATTGAGMCGATTTATTCAGCATTTAGGCCTACGGTGAATGCAGTCTCCGCAAACAAGGAAACATTGACTTTTAATAGTCAGCTCTACGGGTTGAATAGTCATTAGGGACTGTACGTTATTTATGGGGGATACCTCATCGTATCTCTCTCAAATGAAAATGGATGGGCTTCCAGTCAAATATATTTGTACCTGACCCTCCCTGAACTTTTGAAAAACCACAAGTGATCCTCCCCTATACCCCAAATAATAATTAGAACATGAAGTGGATAGCGGAGAACATGCCTACCGTTTTACCCTCACTCCTAGCACAGACCAGAGCCTTAGATATGCAGTTTTAGAAACTGCTCTTCGTTTTTTAAGCATTACACGGCAAAGTAGCCAGAAGGTTGTGGATTCGCAGACCACCTTGGTGTGAAAATATATCCATTATAATAAAAGCACTGCATGAATCTATCATCTTATAGCCTTTTAAAAACACATTTCATGCAATTCTAGGTCATTTTACATGACTGGAGACAAGCAGAACATGTTTTAATGCCACAACCGAGCATAACAACGAATGAGTGCATGCTGCAGTACCGGGGACGTTTTGATTTATATACAGGCTATTGTTAAAAAAAGAGGATAGTCTAAGTTTGGAACAGTGCTAAAGTTGTCTATCAAATGTAAAAATTGAGCGCAACAGAACCAGTAACAACTGAAGTATCTGATCATCAATGATTTCATGAAAAAGCCATTCATTGTTTAACACAGCAGCCACATATCATACAGGTATACAGTTAACTTTTTTAAATTCTGTTTTATTCCATGATATTGTTACAAAAATGTATTTGTGTTGACTGTGATTAGGGCATAGGAATATAAGAGCATCTGCTAGGCTAGATTAACAAACTAGGCATTTATAGCTCACCTCATGATCCTCAAACTAAAGACTGGCCAAACTCTTGTTTCTAAAAGTGATTTCAATGGCACTGTAGAATGACTGTATAGCCTGAAGGCATTTTTCGTTTAATTTATTTCTAAGTTTCAAAAAATTGATTTCCTTTTATACAGCCTAAGTGCTAAATGTATAGGCATGTTGTTGATGTGTTGAAATGCTGAGCACTCCTGGCAGCCTGTAGCATGTCACAAATTCTTTTCAATTGATTTATTCAAGGCTATAGCCTTGAAATAATAATAATAATATAGCCTAAATAATTAGACTACCTGGCTTGCTCCTGACTGATTTAGAGTTAGCATGTTGTTTAATAGCTGGTTGAAATGGCAAACTTCAATTGGTAGTGACAGTATCATTACTTTCCAAGCTAAGTACATGTTTTTGTCTCCTCATCCTTCCCTATAGAAGGTTGTAGCGCAGCCTCTGAATGTCATAGAGATAAACCAAATATATCCCATATGCAGAGGAGTCACGTCTTTCCCAGACATTTTACAGCTTGTTTCTAGCATAAGGCATTGTGGAGTAAAGCCTCGTTATAGATCGCACTATATACCATTTAAAAAAAAATCTTAAATGAACAAGGGGTAGGCCTATGGTTTTTAGCCATTAACTTWAACAAAAGCCACAATACCCTCACATACCCCCTCTTTAACAAAAACCTTATATTCTCTCACTTACCCCCTCAAATCGAACCCTGGTTTTAATTTAACACCATGCTCTTCACTGACACTGAGATATTTAAGGAGTGCATGGTGACTGAAGGAATTGGCTGACAAAATCTATGGATGGTAGATTACCACCTATCAGGTAGGTGTACCTCTTATTTCTTGAATAGGAGGAAATGGGCTCCAACACAAAGACCTCTTGTTTTAGTAGCCTAAAGTCAAATTAAAATGTAAACTGTTTAAATGAATTAGATCTTCTCGAATTAGCCTACTTTCAGCACCCATGCGCTGTCCACATAGTTTTGACATTAATTAATAATTTCGGTAGCCTATAATGACGTGAAGCTTGTTCTATATAAAGTATTTTGACTCTGTGTGCCACAAAGTATTTGACTCTAGCCACAAAATTAAGGAAATTAGAGGGGGGGGGGGATTTCGGCAAGGCCATTTTCTTGCCTTCCGAACCCCCCCCCCCCCCCCCCCTTCTAATTTCCTTAATTTTGTGGCTAGAGTCAAATACTTTCTGTGGCACACATCAGAGTCGAATTCTTTCTATAGAACAAACTTCACGTCATTATACTACCGAAATTAATAATTCATGTATGTCTGTTATATTAAACATAGAGGGAGTAAAATGTAGGCAAGCAATAAACATTCCAGAACAACTACTAGTCGAATAAGACATAGGAGAGATGACGAATTTTGCCAAAGAGATTTATTTATAGACTAATACACTTGAAACAAATAGCCAAACCGAAAACTGCAGACATTACTAGTGCCTCCCCGCAATCAAACCGACATAAAAAATAAAATGAAACGCAGCCTAACGATCAGAAATCTCAACTAGCAAGCAAGTCGCAGCAATGGAGAATTGAGTGCGTGCGCGTTCACGCGAGGGGGGATTCTGGCAGGGGGAGATTTTCGCACAACACCGTCAACCTTTCTGTTACTGTCCAACGCTCTAACCCAACTAGGCTACCTGCCGCCCCACAATGTGTTACTCGAATATGGCTTATTGTGAGGTCAAAATAACTCTGATAAATAGCTTCATTATGGGCAACGAAGTAAATATCTCTGCCCTTAACCTTGTTTTTATTCAAATCAATTATAGCAATAGCAAGCTTACCTCCGGTCTTTCTTCTCATCTGCTTTCTTAGTGTCCAAAAAACTTTCTCTGCCCTTAACCTTGCTCTGAACATCTCCAAAACAAAGGTAATGTGGTTTGGTAAGGAGAATGCCTCTCTCCCCACAGGTGTGATTACTACCTCTGAGGGTTTAGAGCTTGAGGTAGTCACCTCATACAAGTATTTGAAAGTATGGCACTGTTCTTCTCTCAGCACATATCAAAGCTGCAGGCTAAAGTTACATCTAGATTTGGTTTCCTCTATCGTAATCACTCCTCTTTCACCCCAGCTGCCAAACTAACCCCGATTCAGATGACCATCCTACCCATGCTAGATTATAGAGACGTAATTTATAGATCGGCAGGTAAGGGTGCTCTCGAGCAGCTAGGTGTTCTTTACCATTCAGCCATTAGATTTGCCACCAATGCTCCTTATAGGACACATCACTGCACTCTATACTCTTCTGTAAACTGGTCATCTCTGTATACCCGTCGCAAGATCCACTGATTGTCGTTTATTTATAAAACACTCTTAGGGGGGAGTGAGGCCTATCTGAGAGATCTTCTGCAGCCCTCCACATACAACACCAGTTCTACCAGTCACATTCTGTTAAAGGTCCCCAAAGCACACACATCTCTGGGTCGCTCCACTTTCAGTTCGCTGCAACGAGCTGCAACAAACACTCAAACTGGACAGTTTTATCTCTTCATTCAAAGACTCAATCATGGACACTCTTACTGACAGTTGTGGCTGCTTTGCGTGATGTATTGTTGTCTCTACCTTCTTGCCCTTTGTACTGTTGTTTGTACCCTATTTTGTGCTGCTACCATGTTGTGCGGCTGCCATGTTGTGTTGCTGCCATGCTATGTTGTCCTCGTAGGTCTCTCTTTATGTAGTGTTGTTTCTCTTGTCGTGATGTGTGGTTTGTCAAATTTTTATTTAATTAATTTTTATTTTTAATCCCAGCCCCCATCCCCCATCCCCGCAGGAGGATTCTTATTGTACATAAGGATTTGTTCTTAACCGACTTACCTAGTTAAATAATATATTTATATTTTTTGTTAATAAATCCATGCTCTCCCTCTCAAGCTGAACAGGACATCAGTAGACCTTGTCCGCGCGCACAGATATAGAATTGTTTTGACAAATTGACTGGCCTCCTGAAGTGCCACCGTAAACAGCACAGTCATTGGTTAGGCTGCGCAAAGGGGTTATTAACATCGCAGGCCGGTGCTCATGATTGGGAACCATTGCCGTGTGTAATGCAGTGTAGCCTAGTTTTACATACACCATCCTAGCAGCTCAAAACTCAAAGGAAGTATATTTTCTTAGAAATATAACTTTGCCCTGTGCTTCTCCAAGCATGCTCTTCGCATATCCTAGGCCGATTGCCTATTGTAAGCTATAGTCCAGCCTTTACTTGTTCTCTTGCTCAGTTGTGCACCGGGGCGTCCCGCTCCTCTTTATATTCTGTTTAGAGCCAGTTTTCACTGTTCTGTGAAGGGAGTAGTACACAGCGTTGTACGAGATCTTCAGTTTCTTGGCAATTTGTCGCATGGAATAGCCTTCATTTCTCAGAACAAGAATAGACTGACGAGTTTCAGAAGAAAGTACTTTGTTTCTGGCCATTTTGAGCCTGTAATCGAACCCACAAATGCTGATACTCCAGATACTCAACTAGTCTAAAGAGGGCCAGTTTTATTGCTTCTTTAATCAGCACAACAGTTTTCAGCTGTGCTAACATAATTGTAAAAGGATTTTCTAATGATCAATTAGACTTTTAAAATGATAAACTTGGATTAGCTAACACAACGTGCCATTGGAACACGAGAGTGATGGTGTCACGTTCCTGACCTTATTTCCTTTGTTTAGTCTTTGTTTAGTTGGTCAGGACGTGAGCTGGGTGGGCATTCTATGTTTTGTGTTTCTATGTTGGGTTTGTTGTTTGGCCTAATATGGTTCTCAATCAGAGGCAGGTGTTTGTCATTGTCTCTGATTGGGAACCATATTAAGGTAGCCTGTTTTCACTGTTTGTTTGTGGGTGATTGTTCCTGTTYGTGYGTTCATGTGTTTTATGTTCTCAGGTTCAGGACTGTAGCTTAGTTGGTTTTCGTCTGTTTATTGTTTTTTGTTAGTATTGAAAGTAGTATTCTAATAAATATGGATACATACCACGCTGCGCTTTGGTCCACCTCTCCTTCCAACGACGAGAGCCGTTACAGATGGTTGGTGATAATGGGCCTCTGTACGCCTCGTCAGACCCTGGTTCGATTCCAGGCTGTATCACAATCGGTCGTGATTGGGAATCCTGTAGGGCGGCACACAATTGGCCCAGCGTTGTCCGTTGTAGTTAAATAAAGGTTAAATAAAAAAAAGTTTTAAAGTAAATTGATGGGGTCACATTTGAGAAACTCTGCTCATATTCGAGGATTGCTTCCCCTCACAATCTGATCCACGCCCGGGAAAGCAGTGGATGTATTATACGTTCACCAGCACTGAAGAGACTCACGGCTTGTCACCGGTTCTTGATGATAAAACTATTGGAGATGTCTTGTGACCAAGGACTGCGCACGGGTTTTAATGAGATACCCTAACCACATTCTGGCTGTTCAGCAGTGGAGATAGCAGTAAAGACGTTAATCCTCGTTCAATCTACCCATTTATGTCAGACCAGCTTCTCCTATCTTGCTGCAACAAAATCTAAATATCGCAACAGACTGCCTGTTGAAAACACCTTGACACCTCTTGGGTGTCCCTGGCACAAAAACGCTTGAGAAACATTAGTGTCTAGTTTGATAAACAGACGMCTCACAAGTCCTCAACTGGCAGCTTCATTAAATAGTAGCCGCAAAACACCAGTCTTGACGTCAACAGTGAAGAGGAGACTCCGGGATGCTGGCCGGGATGCTGGCCGGGATGCTGGGCTATACTCAGCTTTGTCTCAGAGTAGTAAGTTGGTGGTTTGAAGATATCCCTCTAGTGGTGCGGGGGCTGTGCTTTGGCAAAGTGGGTGGGGTTATATCCTGCCTGGTTGGCCCTTTCCGGGGGTATCGTCGGATGGGGCCACAGTGTCTCCCGACCCCTCCTGCCTCAGCCTCCAGTATTTATGCTGCAATAGTTTGTGTCGGGGGGCTAKGGTCAGTCTGTTATGTCAGGAGTATTTCTCCTGTCTTATCCGGTGTCCTGTGTGAATTTAAGTCTGCTCCCTCTAATTCTCTCTCTCTCCCTCTCCCTCCCCTCCCGGAGGACCTGAGCCCTGGGACCATGMTTCAGGACTACCTGGCCTGATGACTCCTTGCTGTCCCCAGTCCACCTGGTCATGCTGCTGTTCCAGTTTCAACTGTTCTGCCTGCGGCTATGGAACCCTGACCTGTTCACTGGACGTGCTACCTTGTCCTTGACCTGTTGTTTTCGACTCTCTCTCTCTACCGCACCTGCTGTCTCTAACTCTGAATGCTCGGCTATGAAAAGCCAACTGACATTTACTCCTGAGGTGCTGACCTGTTGCACCCGCTACAACCAGTGTGATTATTTTTGTTTGACCCTGCTGGTTATCTATGAATGTTTGAAAATCTTGGCCATGTACTGTTATAATCTCAACCCGGCACAGCCAGAAGAGGACTGGCCACCCCTCAGAGCCTGGTTCCTCTCTCGGTTTCTTYGTAGGTTCTGTCCTTTCTAGGGAGTTTTTTCTAGCCACCATGCTTCTACATCTGCATTGCTTGCTGTTTGGGGTTTTATGCTGGGTGTCTGTATAGCACTTTGTGACATTGGCTGATGTAAAAAGGGCTACATAAATACATTTGATTGATCACCCACGTTAGCCAGAGTTGAGAATAGGGGGAACATATAAAAGATGCCTCTATGCACTCGGTCTCTCCAGCCGCAGCTTTTTCTTGAAATCGGCCATTTTTATCATTTGCATGGAAAATTTCGCTATCGAGTTACTGTATGGATGGGTTTGAGCAGCAGTCTCATCTGTAGGCCTAAAGATGCCGATTCAATGGTCCCATCGTAATCCATGTCCCGTTATGTAGGCCTACTTGTTCAGAACACGGAATATCTAACCTACAGTTGTATTCTGAGGCAACTCTTTGCAACAAAGAAAACCTTCATATATGTACAACAAGCTGGCATTTGAAATGTCAGCTGTCTCATCTAATTGGATTGCAAACCAATTTGATGTTCGGGGCTCTGCATAAAATCTGCATGTGCCATATCTTGAATTCTACACGTGTCATTGGAAAGTCGGATTTCACTGATCTTTCTAGCAGTTGGGTTTAAAACCTCTCAGCAAGCATCCACGACTGAGGGCATGACCAGCTTTCCAACTATGTCACTTCGAAATGTTATGAGAGAGTAAGTATGAAGCCTTCAGTAAACTCTCCTTCTGTGAAATTATTGTGCAGAATTTTTGTTTGGTTATTCATCTCTTTTTTTGTAAAAAATAATTCTGGCTTATCCTTGATGTAGATGTTTTTGTTTCTAAATATCCGCGCAGTTTGTGTAGCTATACTTACTCATGGCAACACAATTTGTTTACTGCAGCAGCATGTATAGGTCAGCGCATTGCAAGTATTTATTGGTGTCCAATATGTTGCAGACCTGCAAGCATTCCTCCATGGACTGGCACTGGTCCACAGACCAGGGTTTGAGAAAGGCTGGTATAGGCTGTTGATCATTTTATTGAGACCACACTAGGCACACTTGATATTGCGTGCCCAGCCGAGAATCAGGGATGAGGGGCATCATCGGGCACACATGAGATACTTTAGCAAGCAACTCATTCTCAAACCTTGAGCAATATTACATTTAATTGATTACAAATTACATGACCCTCCCCTGGACTAAATAAAAAAAAAATACTAAACACTCCCCCTGACTGTAATTGAAAAAGCATGATCCTCCCCCATTTTCATTCAGGTAACTATTGTGTACATTTTGACCTCTCACTTATTCTTCTTCTGTCTAGGCTAAATGATATATTCTAAGAAAAGTTAGACAGGAAAGTAGGCCTAAGACAGTCTTCTATTCAAGATCAGTAAATAATGAATGTTAATATGTTGTTCAAATTAATAAACTGTAGGCCTACTGTTGTGAAAATAGTAGTGCGTTGACAGCGCAGAGCGGAGCATTGACAGCACTGTAGTGCGCATAAAGAACAGTAGTGCGCCTATTCTTCATTGCGTGCGCGCTCATCTAGCGCTTTCTCTTTGCCAACGCGCGCGTTCCCGAGAGGGATCGGTAGAAAATGGCGAGTCTGTGCAAGAAGCAGCAATGCACGATCGAGAGGCGMGGCTTTCGGCAGGAACTTGACTCGTGGCGGCACAAACTCATTCATTGTGTAGGTAAGTATTTTCAGTAATGCACGCCGAAGGGACACTCAGGTTTTCAGGTACCTTTTTACTGTTTTTGTTGACTTCTTCGCCATCAATGTTGCAAAAAAATTCGGGCTGTGACCATCAGGGGTAACACAGAGCGACTTTTTTTTTGTCCTCAACTGTTCCATTTCCTCTCGACAGTCACTGTTGAGCGCAATGAAATATTGTTTAACGTTACATCGAAATGCAATTACATGGCTCTGTATATTATGTTTACTATTTATTATGCATTTCAGGTTATCTATCTGTGTACCTTTTGGTTTTATCTATAGCTATAATTTGTTTAAAGGGCTCTGTGTTTGTTGTAGCGGGAGTGTCAAACACAGCACTAATTATGAGCGCATATTCCGTTTACTGAGGTGCGCGCTCCCGCGCGATTTTACAGTATTTTTGGTGGGGGGGGGGGCGAGGCGATGCTCGGGGGTCAACGAGCTTTTCTCCAAAGTAGCTATCGGGGGCGCGCATTGCTGCAATGAGGAAGTAAGGTCAGACCATAGATTTAAATTACTAGAGAGGCTGTCATAAACCCTCAAAGTTCCAGAATGATTAGGCATAATTAAGTAATAAGGCACAAGAGGCAGTGCTGTATCATGAATACAGTCACAGACAGGTAAATTACATTGTCCAGGACGACGTGATAGCTGAGTGCCTTATTGCTATTATAAAACTGTTACCAACATATTAAAATAATAAAGAATTACATATTTTCATTAAAACATTTTTTTCAATTCATGCAATTTCATTCTTCCTCCAGAATATATATTATTTTGGTCATGTTAGTTCTTTTGGTCATGTTGCGTTAGACACGACACAATCGTTAAYTATTTTTACATAGTTGCTATGCAAAAGGACTGGTCATCCATATAAAAAAAATGGTTGCTATGTGGGCTGGATAACGTTTTCGTCGCTAGATAACCAGCCAACTTCAGCTAATTTAGTCATGTCAAACATTGAACCTGGAATGATAGTACACTAGCTGCATTTTTGTTTGCTTGATCTTTTTCTATTGCCATTTATTTGGATATCTCCATAATAATGACGTTGATGCGTGATTTCGACTGGCTCAGCAAAAGTTGTCTTGTCTGTGCACATTTCACTCTATGTATGGTACTACAGAGATCGAAATTCAAAAGGGAAACATTGTTTCCAAGGTCTGAAAGGTAGACAGCTAAGTTTATATTAACCCCACTGTACCAAACTAAATGCTAGGCTGGAAGCAAGGGGAAATAATGTGTGAGTTGAGATGAACACAAGAGATGATTGGGACAGCAACATTAACATGATATTCTTATGGAGGCGTAGTGATCATTTTCAGATGGAACTGTTAGCAGGCAGAGGTGTGTCTGTGATGGCCAATACAGCACGGCTTGGAACGCTGCTCTTTCAGTCAGCATCCAGGATCCAAACCACCAGTTTTATAATGCTGATTTTACTTATGCAGGATAATAAAAGTAAGGCATGTGATGTATTGAATTATGTAATAGAATTATAAACCTAATATATTGTCATATAGTTATAAATACCTTTTTTTACCAATATTCTGTATACGTGTGAACAGACCATAAATGTCAATGTTTTCTTGGAAAGCTGTGTACTATTATACAATGTCAGTACTTGTTGCATTTACAACTTGTCTAACTTCTATCATCAACGGTTTTCAGCCAGTGTATGGCTGCCTGTGGATTGACTGCATTGTTTGAATGGGATGATGGCATACTGGCAGTTAATTAGAAACATTTATGGAATAATTCCTCTAAAACTGTCTGGCTAGCTAACAAACATACAGTGCAGATAAATTATTCAGATTCATTATTTCAAAAAAGATCTCCTCACATCAACTGGTAAACTATGACCAAAATGGCTGCCCTTTATCCCATCATAAGAAGGTTCATGTCCATTCTAGTATTTTAATTGGGTTAGACCCTCTAGGGGAAACAAAGTGAGTTCATGTAGTTGGGTTGCACTTTTCATCAACATCATTTGCCTCCATTTCCCCATGTGTATTGTCCTTCAGTAATCTGGAACTGGCTTGCAACATCTTTGTATCTGAGTTTGTTCTTGCTCTGAGAAGTAGGATTCGGGTTTTTGTTTTTGGCATTGCATCAACCTTACCTACAATGAACTACCAATCTGGTTAATATTAGAATCCCATAAACTGCCTTTATAGCTGTGCACGTGTGCATGTGCCCTGTGGAAATAGCCAGGCCTCCTTTTTCAGTGACCCACTCACCTACTTAGAGGGAGTTGAAGGTACTGTCCAAAGGAATGCAACAATTTGGACCTCTTCTCCCGTTTCGTGCCTGCTGAACCCAAGACTGGCCAAATGCACTGTACTGTAAATGAACAGTAGAGAGTGAAACAAACAACATATTTGACCAACTTTCCATGTCAAGATTTTGAACAATACATTTTTTAAATTAATTTGTTGTTGTTGGGGGAAATGCATTGGTGGCAGCATACCTCAATGTACATTTTTATATTTCACATGCTTACTGAACATGACCCTGATCCCAGGTGTTTACTGAATGCAGTGAAATTAGAGGGGGAGGGAGTAAAAGAAACCGAAACAGAAAGGACATTCTTGCTGTCCACTTCTCCAGGCCAAGTCAGCCCCTATGGTCAGCACTCCATCCTTGACCCACAACTGTCCTATTGTTCCCCTGCTGCTATGCTACAGTATGGAGGCCTGGGGAGCAGACTTCATAACAGCATCCCCCATTATTACCTAAAGTCAAGACAAAAACAGCCTTTTGTTCAGGTTTTTGGTGGAAAGACGAGAGTAGCACCGGCCTGCTCAAACTGAAATGGACATTTTGTTCCATGTTGTATGTGTGTGTTGTTTTCATGTGAACAGTAAAGTCATGGAGCAGAGAGGAGTTATTGTCCAACAGAACAGCAGAAACTATTGTCTATCAGCCTCCGTATGCAAACGTGTGTATCCACTGTACATGAATCCTCGGTCTTGTTTTGGGAATGTTTTGCATTCCAAATGGTTTGGAATATCAAGGACCATGAATGCCAGTGAAACATAGAAGGCCAATACAGACTTTATGGCGGAGAAAAAGTAGATTTTGGAGGGAGGTCATAACAATTTCAGATGGGACAACTGAACTGCCCTTTTTTACAACTGGGAGCAGGGGAACAAAATCTTTGTGAATTGGATGTGGCACTCCGGCTAGTTCAAATCGTATTTCACGGCACTGCCACAACCCAGAGCTTTAGTAGGGGACAATACGGGTACCTCTAAAATTGGGATATAGCCTAGTTCTTGATCTCTATGGTGTTTTTGAGGGTTCTGAGATTATAGTGCAGTGTTTATTTTGTATTTCTCTGTTTTTGAGACGAGGTCGAGGGTTAGCAACAGTCTCTGTACGACCATAGCGATTTCAGCTGAAGCCACAGCTAGGCCTAGTTCTTCCTGATTACCCTTTGAAGTGTAGCGTATTGCATCGAGGGGCTTGAGGGCTAGGTGGAGGACCCCCCCCCCCCCTGAAACAATGGAAGGTTATACCGTGGTCTCCAAACAATGACATTGGTGACGGTTAGGAAACATTGTTTAGTGGATGTTATTCTGTTTAGCTTTTCCTTCCTTGTGACATTGTTTATTTTCTACAGATGCCATTGTTGTGACCCGTGCCTGTGTTATTACAGCGGGATGTGCTTAGACTACCAGTGCAGAGGCTACATATTTGCAGTAGTGAAAATGTGTTCCCTCTGTCAGTAGATTACTTGTATTGTCAACATAGTTATGAACGAAGTAGCTGTTGCTTTGTTTAATCTTCTTGCCTTGAATACACTGCTTAGGCCTATATCAGTCTTAGAATTCATACTTCATCCATAGTTATGCAGTCTAGCCCAATTTGCTGAATTCTTCATGCAGAGCCCACAATAACTAGGCCTACATAAGAAGCAATTTCTCTCTCTCTCTCTCTCTGTGTATGAACAGACAAAGCCTTCTGCACACAGCCCTGCTAAGGCCTTTTTTTAATGGAAGGTAGAATCCCCCCCTACCCACCAATCATCTTTTTATTATAGCCATTCCTTTTTCACAAAGGGAATGGTGCACTTTTCATCTCTACAGGTAGCCAACGTTTTACGTTGTATCATTTAGCAGATCTATGTTTGTGACTAAATTGCTCATTTTGCCTAGCCTAGATAAAACTATGCCTTGTTTCTAATGGGTAGGTTAAACATGATTTGGTGTATAGCCTCATTGTAACGACAGTAGCCTATGCCAAAGGTCAGGTAGGCTTTACAGAGAGATGCACAAAAACTCCAACACCCTTTATCACATGGCTTTGTAATTGGTGTAACCTAGAGTCGTACATACAATATGTGTGTAGGCTGTAGTCTCCGTAGGTTTTGTTATTTTAAGAGCAGCAATACGCCATTGGACTGTCGGGTTGCATCACATTAGGTTTAGGCTGGTTTTGTGGAGCGTGGCTTTGTTTCCCTCCCAGAATGCTGCTCAGATCCCACGCCACGTTCGTTACTCTTACTGGGTAGTATAACTGCATGCTGCTGCTCCCTATGCCCACTTGTTCAATGCCCTGTAGAGATGGAACACTACCTGTCGAAATCAATGTTTTGTTACCCACGTGTCATTATTGCATTGCGTAGCATATGTCATTACCAGAACATCTTAGGTGCTCAACGCCCCCGGCCAAAATATGTATTGCTGTATCAATATGGATCTTTTGGCTATTACATGTGTATTAGCTACATGATTAGGCTATCATCAGCTCTCAGCAATAAAGCATAGGCTAGGATCATTTCTACATGATAGGCTTGTACCCTTAGCCCTGTGTGCTTGATTTTTAGTGTGCTCTGTGCTTTTTGTATCACTCCTCCTCAGCCCCCGTATCTGTGTCTGTGCACTTATCTGCATTGAGCCTCACTCTAGCATGTCAATGACCTCCTTTATACTGTGTGCGAGTGTGATCAACCGCACTGAACATGTGAACATCATATGATCAAGCATGTGCTTCCTTTTTTAAGCATGAAAAGACCTTAAAACTGATTTACTGATTTGGGTCCTCTGTTTCGACCGGCCCCAGAACATAACTTGTGTGTTTTTTAGTTATGACGATAACTTTCTGGTGCTCTAGGCTGAATGAGAGAAGCTCCCCAATTAGCTTCTGTTAAGATCTCCTCTGTTTTTCTCCCTGTGAAGACTGCTTAGGAGAGAGGAAATGTCAGCTATAACCCAATAGTGTCAGTGGAGTAGAGTACAAAGATGGGGGTTAGCATGAAGAGAGGGAAACGGTGAATCCCAAAGCACCACCTCGCCACTACCTGCCTCTGTTGTCACGCGTTGCTGACGAAACAGATGATGACTTCCAGAGAGTGGGGAGGGGATCAATAATCCCATCAACTTTGGGAAACACTCGTTACTTGAATGACGCAATTCATGTTCCACTTTGAAATAATAAAACGAGCATGAAATTCAAAAGAATAAATCCCCCCTGTCATTTTACAAAATATAAGTTAAACAATTAATTTGGGAGGTAATTGATCTGTGTCATGTCTCGAAATCACACAAACAATTGCACGTGGAATAATTAGTCACGCCTATCCATTCTTTGGTATTACATTGCGCAAACTCCAAATGTATCGAAGGGTCTAATTAGCCCCTATACCCTCAATTTTCACTCTCAGCTTTGGGACGCTTGTGCATATGGCGGAGTTGCGCGTTCACATGCAAATGGAGGGGAGAGGGGAAGGGAGTGATTTGGGATTCATCCAGAGGGGGAACATGGTACACAGCCCCTAACCACAGAATCTTACAGGGAAAAGAGAGGCGAGGTTGACGATGAAATGTTTGCATACTATTAAAATTTTGGGAGAGGGAGACGTGCATGATGTAACATCTTTCTCCAGTTCAAACAAACTGGTGTAAAGTCTTGTACCTTTATATTTCACTGCTTAGAAATGGCCAGGATTGTAAAGTAGGCTGGAGGCTGCAGGTAGCCTAGCGGTTAAGCACATTGGTTCAAATTCCAGAGCCAACTAGGTGAAGAATGTCGCTGTGCTCTTGAGCAAGGCACTTAGCTAACCCAAGGCACTTAGCTAGTCCTTTCTGTTTCGGTGCGTCTGCTAAATAACTACAATGTAGAGAGCATGTGCTGAAAATCAATCCCTTTTATCATTTGTTTACGTTCATGAATAGGATTCTGATTCACAGGCTCCTGAATTGATTTACTTAAAATAGAAATGACTGCAACTCTGCACCAGCTACAATTGGAGATATGTAGGCTGTTTCTTTTGATGCATCTTTCATCTCAGTTTTCACTTTTCCTCATCCATCATAAACGTTAACGCCAAAGCTTGTGCACGCAAGCCCCCCCCCCCCCAATGTTGTTTTCTCTAGTTGGTTTTCCCAGGTTTCTGTTTTTCAGGTTTTCACTCTCAAAATCACTTTTAAAAATTTTATTTTATTTTTTATATACAATATCCAATTTTGTTTTCCACAACAATGCTTAAACCACAACAGGAGACCACTTTTAAAGTCTGAAAAATCGTAGAAATTTTGGGTGTAGCCTTTTATGCAAGTGCACTAGCGGTGTTTCTCTAGCGGTCATGTGATTGCAGAGTTTGCAAAACAAATGACCAATGGATTGATGCAAATAATCATGATACCATTCTGCCAGGTAGGCATAGGCTACTAATCTAGTTAACGTTTCTATTAGGCTTGGGCGGTATACCGGGTATTTGGAAAAAGCCACGGGGATTGTTTTTCAATACTCTCAACAATATTTTATTTTGAAGTTAAATTCAAGTTCAATAAATKGAATATTTGTAGCTACTCTTAGTTTATTGCGTTCTTCATTTCACCTGTCACATAATTGGACATTATGAATCTTACCGTAGTTCCCCAGAACAGTTGAGCTTGTTACGTGTTTGGTTTGTAAATGGCACAATGGGAGAAAGCGGGAGCTGGTAAGTCCAGCTGTGTATGTGGATTAACTTGCTAGTTAGCTAAGTAAGTGGCTGAATTAATAAGGAGACGGAGCACCATATAGTGTTAGCTTTCTGCTGTGTTTGAGAAGTCAGTGCTTTGGATGAGTTAGCAGGAGTGGCAGCTGTACAGATATCTTGATTTCCTTAATTTTTTTTCTCCTCTCTGTTCTCAGCCAGTCTGCTCCTCCCCCCCATTCTCCGAGCAGAGCAGGCAGGCCTGTTGCCCTAGCAACTCCACACACTGCTCCAGAGCCAGTACTGTTCTTCCTTCAGACAAGCATCTGTTTACTTTGTTCATTTTCACATTGTCTCTCGTTCACATTTGCTTATAAATGTCCAAACTCACCAAAAATGACATTCGATAGCTACTATCTATACTTGTATAACTTTGAGCTGGATTGCCTGTCTTTAATTTGTTTTTCATTAGCATATTTAGCTAGCAACCTCTCTTGAAATTCGCTATTAGTTTGTGCTAATTTTGTTCGCATTCTGGTTAGATGCCCAATGAACTTTTTGTTGTTGCGTTTTTAGCACCCCCTTGTGTACTGTGACGGCAATACAGTAAATCGTGGAGTGTTTTGAGACTGGTGTTTTGCGGTATCCATGCGTTAAAGGGCCTCATTGCCAAAATCCCGAAGTATCTCTTTAAGATCCTACATCTGTATCCTAATGAATGATGTACTGTGTTTTGAGGAGACTAGGAGACAGTTTGCTATAGCAGGACACTTATCCTGGAGCAACAGGAAATGTGGATTATAATTAATGTAATTTTCTTTGTAGGGGTTAATACATTTTTCATTAGAGCAAATCAAGTCAGACTTTTTTTAAGTGGAATTACAAATGTTCAGTCTTTTTAAACCCTTGAGTACACTACACTAAATTTGCATTTCCTGCTGTGCAGGTATCTTGTCCATTTTTAAGATCACTTATCCACTATTACACTACTTCTGTAATAGTAGTTACTGTAGTAGTCCAGTCTTTTAGATTAGGATAAATTGCCCCTAGACACTGATCAAGGTCAGATTATAGGTTTCCCTTAACCTCCCCAAATCTTAAAAATTTAAGGTGATCCTAGATCTGTGCCTAAGGGGACTGCTACCCAGAGCTTTGCTAAAAGGGGACTTCAGTAGTTAAGTGCTTCTGGGACGGGAGATGGTGTCACTCCAAATCTCTTCCCCCATCCTCAGCCCTGAATTGGTTACAGATATAGGTCAGGAGAAGGCAAAGGGAGATTGGGTAGTTAGTCACACTGAGCGGTGAGCACCGTGTAGCTGTATGGTAGGCCTAACTAAAGACAGACATGCTGCAGCTGGTTCCTCATAGGAGCTAGTAGCTCATGGGTCGTTCCACCTCAAAAAGCACAAGGAGGATTTTGATACCCACCATCTTGGAGTGTTCTGAAATGCTTAGAAAAAGATACGTTTCACATTTCTGTAACATTATTTTGTTGAAATATAGTTTGCGCACTGAGAAATGAAGCTAATTGATTGCACCTAAATTTGAAATGTGATATTCACTAAATATTTTTTTTTTTTAACCTTTATTTAACTAGGCAAGTCAGTTAAGAACAAATTCTTATTTTCAATGACGGCCTAGGCAGTATGTTACTGCCTTGTTCAGGGGGAGAACGACAGATTTTTAACTTGTCAGCTTGGGGATTCGATCTTGCAACCTTTCGGTTACTAGTCCAACGCTCTAACCACTAGGCTACCTGCCGCCCCAAATATAGTACCTTAAATCCGATTTGGACCAAACTTTTTCTAACATTAGGAATCCAAAGAAATGGTCAAAAGCCAGCCACAGACCCCAACCCCAAACCAACAACAAGTGTACAGTATCAGTTATCATGGCTTGCTGAAGTGACATGGAACGACCCTCAACTGTTTTCATGCGCTCATACAGTATAGCTTATGCACCACTCATGAGGATCTCCTATAACATTTAGATTGAATAAGAGATCTAATAAGTGCTCTTATACACATACTGTAATCGCCTTTTGAGTTGTAGGAGGGTTGGCCCTAGATCAAACTGCTAATATTACCTCACCAAACAAAAAGTAACTGTTTGGAAGAGCGGGGATAGAGTGCCGTCTGAAACTGTTTAAGTGTGCCTCGTTGGACTTTGGAAGATAGTTCGGCAGTCTCTGTGGCTCTTTCGGCACTGTGCGGGTGAAGCACGGCTTTGTTTCATGCAGCGCGCCAGAGCAGTCCCACTGCCGGGAGACATGGTAAAGCATATTAATGTACTGTATGTTACTTGCATGCAAATAAAGGATGCTTTGCTACCACACCCACAACGGAAGCACAATCATGGTCTCGGATTCGTAAGTGTAGGACTTTTGTGAGAGGTTGCTGTTGAGCCTGAATTCAACCCAAAACCAACAAGGAAGTCTGCTGCAGTGTTTGAGAGCGGTTGTATGAAACCTATCGGTATGTCAAGCAATGCTCTTAACAGTGCCAGCCCGCTCTTAATTTCTATTCAGTTCGGCGTCTGATCTGTGCATTGGTCTCGGTTGCAAACGCTCATACGACACTCAACATTCAGCTACACTGTGATGTTGGCTCAAATACAAATGCCCATATCTTATTCGAGGTCGACTGATTTATGATTTTTCAACACCGATATCAATTATTGGAGGACAAAAAAAAGCCGATACCGATTACTCTGCCTATTTAAAAAATATATATATATAAAAAAATTCTATATGTTTGTAATAATGACAATTACAGCAATACTGAATGAACACTTTTTATTTTAACTGAATACATAAATAAAAATCCATTTAGTTTCAAATAAATAATGAAACATGTTCAATTTGGTTTAAATAATGCAAAACAGTGTTGGAGAAGAAACTAAAAGTGCAATATGTACCATGTAAAAAAAGCAAATGTTTTAAGTTCCTAGCTCAAAACATGAGAACATATGAAAGCTGGTGGTTCCTTTTAACATAAGTCTTAACTGGGAAAATTGAAGACGTTTTAGGTTGTAGTTATTATAGGACTATTTCTCTCTATACCATTTGTATTTCATATACCTTTGACTATTGGATTTTCTTATAAGCACTATAGTATTGCCAGCCTAATCTCGGGAGTTGATAGGCTTGAAGTCATAAACAGCGCTATGCTTCAAGCATTGCGAAGAACTGCTGGCAAACGCAGGAAAGTGCAGTTTGAATGAATGCTTACGAGCCTGCTGCTGCCTACCACCGCTCAGTCAGACTGATCTTTCAAATCATAGACTTAATTATAACATAATAACACACACAAATACGAGCCTTAGGTCATTAATATGGTCAAATCCAGAAACTATCATTTCGAAAACAAAACGTTTATTCTTTCAGTGAAATACGGAACCGTTCCGTATTTTATCGAACGGGTGGCATCCATAAGTCTAAATATTGCTGTTACATTGCACAACCAATGTTGTGTCATAACTATGTAAAATTCTGGCAAATTAATTACGGTCTTTGTTAGGAAGAAATGGTCTTCACACAGTTCGCAACGAGCCAGGCGGCCCAAACTGCTGCATATACTCTGACACTGCTTGCACTGAACGCAAGAGAAGTGACACAATTTCCCTAGTTAATATTGCCTGCTAACATGAATTTATTTTAACTAAATATGCAAGTGAAAAAAAATATACTTGTGCATTGGTTTTAAGAAAGGCATTGATGTTTATGGTTGGGTACATTGGTGCAATGACAGTGCTTTTTTTGCGAATGCGCTTGTTAAATCATCACCCGTTTGGCGAAGTAGGCTGTGATTTGATGATAAATTAACAGGCACCGCATTGATTATATGCAACCCAGGGCAAGCTAGTTAACTACACATGGTTGATGATATTACTAGGTTAACTAGTGATTATGTGAAGATTGATTGTTTTTTATAAGGTAAGTTTAATGCTAGCTAGCAACTTACCATGGCTCCTTGCTACAGTTGCGTAACAAGTGTTCAGCCTGCCATGCAGTCTCCTCGTGGAGTGCAATGTAATCGGCCACAATCGACGTCCAAAAATGCCGGCTACAGATTTATGAAAACTTGAAATCGGCCCTAATTAATTTTAATCGGTCGACCTCTAATTTGTATGGTTCATCTAGAATCCTGCCATCCTTATGCTCAGTAATTTACTTATGTTTTGATATTGGGCCTCTGAACTGTAGATTGACAGTGTGTACTCTAGATTTCTGGAGACAAGGCACAAAGACCCTAGAAATGAAAGATACCAGTGTTTTCAATTGAAAAACATGGCAAATGGTGGGGTACCTTTCTTTGTAATATTCCGTGATACTAGCCTGAATCTTTTAAGATTGGCCTTAATTGATTTCCTCACATTAGGTAAGTAGTGGATCAGTATGGATCATATTTTGCAGTCTCCCTTATTAACTCTTTGTTCCACACCTCTTTACCTTGCGCCTCGTTACTGCCATGCCTGTAGGCTATAGGCTAGCTTCAGAATCCTATCTCTACCCTGTAGGCCTATTCTACCCTATATACTGTAGGCATATACCGCTGGTTATCCACAGAAGCCTAATTTATTTCTTCAATTAGTGGGTTAGGCCTAATGGTTTATCAAGTGGTCACGATCCCTAGAAGAACTCCCATGTCACTGGTTGTAATGCTTCCTTCATATATTGGATAACATGCTTTTCAGTAGCTCACTACCAGCAGTGTGTTTTGAGGGTCGGATAGTTGGCTATTTCTTCCATGCGTTTTTGTTGTATTCAGCATCATCACCATACCCACACCCCGTTGTTGAATGCTCTGAGTTAGCAACAGTTTTGATGTTGAGTTAACTCTTCATGAGATCCAGCATGTCAGCTACATGAGGTCGCCTCTAGAACACATTTTACTGGCTCCCCCTCTACCTACCTCCCTTCGCTGGAAATGTAGGCCGCTGCGTTCACCAAAATTGTACATGTTTGTTTCTTTGGAATTGTGTTTATTAACCAATGGGTTGTTATCAGGTCTTACGCTAGTAATGACGTTGTTGTGGGTATGATTGCTCACCTCTTTTTAAAGCAGGTATGCAGTCTAGTGATTTATACAAAATCTGAGGAAAATAATGTTTCTGTGTTGTATAGCCCAGTAGTTGTTTATTACAATGTTGTTCTAGCACCCTGAGCTCATTGTTGTGTTGCTACTGACAGCCCTTTTAATAGTGCATCTCACTGCCTCATGTTTAAATGCCCTAAAATAAATTCCTGAAGAGTGGCTTGATTTAATGCCGTTGATTTGTCAAACCAAAGTGGATGACCTATTTTTTTTCTCTCTGAAATATTCCCGACATGGGATTGGATGGTTGGATTAGCTAGCCGCTGCAGATGAAGTCCTGTTCACTAACCCAGAAACAGCACATCCCTCCCTCTTCCTCCAGCTAGGGGCTAGTGCTAGCCTATATTTTATCACTACTTTTTTGTCTTTGCCTGTTCTTTTTTTTCCACGTTTTTCTTCTGAAGGAGGGGGTTGTAATTGGGGGAATGGGAGAGAGGCAAGGTTTTAAAATGAGGACTAGGTTAAGTTCTGTGCATGAACCCAGAAACAGAGGAACTCTCAGCTCCAGCTGTAGGCCTGAACGGCTAGATTTAACCATTTTATTTATGTGTCTTTCTTTTTTCACATTCTGTTCTAGAGGTGGAGGATGGGGTTGGAACAAGGGGATTTTAAGAGAGGGTTTTTAAACTATTGGCACTTGACTGGTTGAGGAAGAGAGTGGATGGCATGTTGATGATGGGTCGATGACTTGGATCGTGGGTCGGTTTTGCTCGTGGAAACATTAAGGATGTGTATTTTATTAAAATGCACAAACATGCTGTGTTGGTTTGTGTCTAGATACATTACTGGAAAATACTGCAACTTGTGGAAAGTGTTTAGGAAGTGTGACTTTGGCTACATAAATAGGCAAATGACAAACATTTTGTTTTTGTATCCTGGTGGAGTAGACTACTGGAAAATAAACTTTTTGAGAACGTATACTCTGTCCTCTTATTTGCCATTGCACCAAAACAACATGATGGTAAACAACACTTAGCCAAATGTTTTCTGTTTTTGCAACTATGGTGAGGGTCTTTACTAGAGCATGTTGTGTGGTTTGGGACGTTCTACAGACAAGTGGACAGATGTCGCCTCTGGCCTCTAACGCATCAATGGACATATTGCAATGAAAATTGGCCAGTGTACTAACACAAGGTAATCTCTTGTTAAACCATCAATATGTGCTAAAATCACCCACACACTTGATCAATTGCTACCATCATTGGCCACGATTTACCACTTCTTAAAGCGGATGTATGTCGAGATGTTCTGTTAGTCCTGATTGCTGCCAACATCATTCAAGAATATTTCGCCCTCTGAACAAATTGATCCTGCTTTGTTAGTACACTAAGGGCGATTTATCTATTTGACAATCATTCTGTACGACTGAAATGAAGTATTTCCTCAGTTAGCATACCACGGAAAATCTGTGGCAATTTACCCGACACCTTGTATGAATGTACAACTATTTTTGGTGTAGCCTATTCGTATAATTTGTTTCCAATTTGTTGTCCATTTAATTATAACTTGGTCATATCTTATCAAGATCGGGGGGATATCCCTGGACTGTGTATATTTGAAATGTGTAGGCTATTAAATCAAGTCAGTCGTGATGAGTTTGGCATATAATCATTTTGTGTCAAATGAAAATGTGGTTAATGGTTATTTCAAATAGCACGCATATCATTTTTTTATGTTTAAAGGTGAAACGTTTGAATGAAATATAGGCATACTTCTATATTCTTATAAAAAAAATGTTTTATTCATCAGCCTTACAGTGTCCGATGGGTCGATGTTTCATTGGGGGCGGGAGTGGAGAACGTAGAAGCAGCTGTCTAGTATCATAATCACTTGACAAGGTAACAACGAGAGATCAACTAATCTGTTGGTTTATTCTTGTGGGTTTAACACACAGGTGCATGTAATCTCCCATTAGTAGCGTTTTAAGAAATCCAGTGGTAGCTTGCAAGATTCAGGTCTGCCTGTTCGTTGCTATAAGTACCTATAAAGTAACAGGGTTTTAAATCGGCCATAAATCCCTGTGTGACATGGGAAAGGGAAGCTTGTTGTGTGCAACAAGGAAGGGCATATGAATGCAACATTTGTAATTAAAGACATTTGTAGCCTGTCTATCTATGGGTAACAGGGTTGAGGTGTTATGCTCGACCCACTCAGTTTCCACCACAAAACACCAGAAAATGGCCAAAAAGAGTAGAACTAGCTCACCTGCTTTTACACTTTGATTTGACTATTAGATGTTAAATGTTTCTTTGGATAAAGGCATACTTTTTAAGTAATACGTTTTATTACTTAAAATATCAAAGGGGTGCAAAAGGCATTCATTTTGTGGAACATCCCACTTATCATATTAGGCTATGTTCTGTAGTGAACGGTGCTCCGCCTAGTGAGCCAGCCACCCTTTCTCTATAGATGAGTGAACTAACTCCTGCTGTCGGAGGTTAAGACTCTTTGGAAGTTAAGAGGGAATTGTGTTGACAGTCAGTGTATAGCCTAGCCTACGTATTGTGTGTGTGTGTGCTGGCACAATCATTGCATAATCGTGCAACTGACAATTATGGACAATAACCTGAACAAATGTAAAAATAATAATTTTTACTTGAGGATAAGGTTGGTCATTATTTTACAAGCAGAACGGCACGGTCGGGAGAAAAATCTTGAATTCCAAAAGTTCCAAGTGGTCAAAATCATTTGATTTTGAGACTGCGGTGAGCTGTGTTGTATTAATTAGGCTGAGTATGCCGTAGCAACATTTTGAAGATTCATTACAAGCTCAAAACATTTTTCAATAAAAATGACAATTATCACAATGTCATTGCCATGGTGTGTATCCCGTTGCCTCCCGTCGGTACAGTATGTCCAGAGCAGTCTGATGTGAGACATGACAGATTCTGCAGTACTATTGATTGACTGACAGACCCAAGCCCTCTCCTCTGACCGTTGCCTCAACATGTTAGCACACCAAACTGTGTAGTCTTTCTTGTTGCTTGGCAACTGGCAGACCCTTGTGCATGCTATATCATTAGTCAAAACGTACGTGCATTCCATTTAATGTGTTAAAAAAAATGTGAGGCAAGAGGAGATTTGCTGAGGGTGTGCTTCAAGATGAAATTGAAAGTCAAAGTGGGGTTGTGGAGAATTAGGCATATATAGGAAGGATGGTGTTTGATCACTGAGAATGTCAAAGTTTCTCAGTAATTGACACTTTGGCGGAAAGACATTTAATTGGGCTCCTTGGCAGTAGACTAGGGCCTATGTACTTACTCTATCATACATTTACAGTGAATGTAATGGGAAGCATAGGCCTACATCTTAAACTGTAGGCTACATGTTTTTGGGCCTCTAATGGATTGAAATTCCCCAACACTTGTAGAATGAAATGCATATTTGTTTCGCATTTTGCCTATTTGTGGGTTTATAGAATGTTCTATGTATTCATGGAATGTCTTGTTCTTTTTCCACAGGTTTTGAGAGCATTTTAGAAGGGTTGTTTGGGTCGGGGCTGCTGGAGGATCTAACGTTATTTAAAGGTGAGTCCATTTGTTGCACTGACTGACACACAAACCCACATCACCGCTACGCTCATTAAAACAGAAATCATGTCCATCCCATGTCATAAACACAAAAAGTTGTTCCAAGACTTCTGAACTGATGCCCGTGTTGATTTGATTAACAATTCCATAGCCAAACACGTCAAGAAGTGTAGGCCTAACTATTTAGTATTTTCTGAGTGTACGTAGGCCTATATTTGCCCCCCTATCACAATGCTGTGCTATTGTACCATGTGGTACCCTTCCACAGTCACTCCTCCTTGTAAACAGTACGCTTGGCCTCTGGAAAGAGACACGCTTTGTGTTCATATGAAGTTGGAGTTTGGGCTGGCCTGGAGCCAATGTTAAAGCCTGTACAGTTCTTTCAGACAAAATGCGTGATATTTACTGACAACAATGGACGGCATTATTTTGAGTTTTGACGACTTCTGCTCGAGAGCTGTAAAAGACTATCCTAAATGGGACTATAGTACCAGTTGCTTTGGTTAAGAAGCAAATGTACAATACGATCCATACAAACAAAATGATGGGGAAGTTGGTGGGGTTACTCAAGATCATGTGAGTGAATAGTGTTCGAGCTGAAATCTATCATCATTACTAGTAGGAGTGAACTGGGTGTCTGGGAGTCAAAACCCTCCTAGTACTGCAAGAATGCATTCTTGTGCTTGACAAAACAAACATACAATGTGTGCTAACCTTAACTCAACCATGCTCTTTCTTCTGACAAGAATGTTACTGATTTGAATTGAATAAGTGGACCACTATTGTTAATTGCCTTCCTTGATCAAGACTGGACTTAATTTTATACATAAAATCAGTCTTTTTTTATAGATTTTTTTAATCTGACTAACCTATTGCTTGGAGAACATTGAAGACAATATTAACTTTAGAGATCGGTTAAAGATAAGCTGACCATGAAAGCCTATTCCATCAGACATTATTTATTTCTCTATTTAATGTAGATGATTTAATAGGCTCTCTAGACCTAGTTCAACAGTGAATCAATGTGAAATTGCGCACCACCTCTGACTAGGTATATTAATGTACTCAATTATTAAATTATGCTCTTAGCTGAAGGTTAGTAGGACTCGAAGCAAATGGATTTCCATGGCAACCGACCAACCAGGCACAAATTCTCTGACACCATTTGGTAACTTTCTTTGTTTTAATTATCTTAGATGAGCTCCTTGAGCTAGTCTGTTCATGTTTTTTACTTGTTCTAAATTTTGCCTCAGGACCTAAAATGGACCAGGTTGTCTGTCACAACCCAATATTCACTGAAATGCCATCTTGTAAAGCAATTTTAATGCTATTTTGAGTAAATGTATCAATTTATATGACAAGGGAAAAGAACATTCCCACCTTTTCCATTGTCAATAATCCATTTTGCCCATATTCTTGATGAATGTTAGTAAGGTCACTGGTTTGAGATCACAGAATCAACCAAGTCCGCTAAATAGCGTTGCTAATAGCTCTATATTGAAAATACTAATTTAATAAATCGTTTTCAGAGATTCAATTATAAAAAATGTAGAAATGTACACTTTTATCCGCTAATCTCATTTTAGATATTCATGTAAGCAACCAAACAATCAATTGTGAATATAGTGCATAATATACACTTTTAGTATTACATAAGAATCACTAACTTGAAAATAAGATTTTTATTACCAATCAATTGTCAATGTCTACTCATGTTTTTTTCTTTCCACAATAAGTGGTTGACTCTGACATCTGTGATTCATATCTGGATGTGGACTGTGTCACTGTATCCAGGACTTCTAAAGAGGTTTTCTTTGGGAGAAGTTTTGTTGCTTTTTCATGTTTTTAACCACCATCTGAGATGTTTTTGTCATACTCCACCATCCCCTGTCCTCTCCTTTCTAAAATGTTTCTCCTGGATCCACAGACTGTGAGCCTGAAGGCGTGTCAGACTGGTCATTTGATGAGAACTGCCTGTTCTGCTGCTTAAGACGAGACAAAGTCAAGGTAACTGGTTTTCTTTAAAAAAAAGTTTTTCTCTTCCTTCATTCTGTGTTCTGCGGTTCCACCTGTAGTGATTGAAGTGTTTCCATTATTCATTTAGGCAAATTGTGCATTAATGATAAATTGGCGACCGATCTGTTTCATGTCTTCCGGTAGCCCGCAAAAGCCAGCATTGATAGAATGCAAGAATTGACTTAAATTTGCCGTATTCTAATCGTTCTCATGTGCCAACCTATCAGCAATTAGATGGTGAAACTTGCATCCAGTCAACCAGAAAAGCAAGGTGAAGAAATTCAGGCATTCTTGAAAGTCAAGACAATCCTTGTCCTGCAAAGAAACATACTTTTTATAGTTGAAAAATAGATTTGGCAAGCAGTAGGCATGTAAAATTAAATGGTGAGTGTAGCTTTATAGTTACATGATGACATCACGTGCCTCTTATACCGTTTTAATTTTTAAAAAGTTTCCATAATTTGTATTTAAAAATAAAAAAAAGGAAGTTTGACAAAAGAAATATCCCTGTCGAACGAAAAACAATTTCAATCTTTTGAACATTTCTCCTATAGCTGCCGTTTCCATTACACATGTCGAGATGTATATATTTTTTGCAACATTGCTTTTGATTAATAAACCTGGGTCAATGGAATCTCTCTATCGCCTTGCACGCTCGCTCTCTCGGGATTCATCTGTAAAGAACACATTTCCCCGGTGTGCCAGTGGCTATTGGAGGTGAGCATTTGCCCACTGAAGTCCGTTACGACACCGAACTGCAGTCAGGTCAAGACCCTGGTGAGGACGATGAGCACGCAGATGAGCTTCCTTGAGGCAGTTTCTGACATGTTGTGCAAACCCAGTTTCATCAGCTGTCTGGGTAGCTGGTCTCAAACGATCTCACAGGTGAAGAAGCCAGATGTGGAGGTTCTGGRCTGGCATGGTCTGTGCTTGTGACGCCGGTTGAGCGTACTGCCAAATTCTCTAAAATGACAGAGGTGGCTTATGGTAGAGAAATTAACATGAAATTATCTTGCAACAGCTCTGGTGGACATGCCTGTCGTAAGCATGTCAATTGCACGCTCCCTCAACTTGAGACATCTATTGCATTGTGTTGTGTGACAAAACTGCACATTTTAGATTGGTCTTACACCTGTGTAATGATCATGCTGTTTAATCAGCTTCTTGATATGCTACACCTGTCACGTGGCTGGATTATTTTGGCAAAAGAGAAATGCTCACTAACAGGGATGCAAACCAAATTTGAGAGAAATAAGMTTTTTGTGCGTATGGAACATTTCTGGGATCTTTTATTTCAGCTCATGAAACATGGGACCAACACTGTGTGTGCGCACACAGGAATGCTGTCTGACCCTAACAGCGGTTCGGCTCTAACTCATTCATTGCTAGAGCTGTCTGGGCTGCTCCCCACTCATGCTGCACAGAAGTTAACAGACTTGAATAATGCAACACGGCATGTAGAAATGTTGAAACTGCTCATTACTGTTCGCGAAACAATGTCCATACAGGCTAGAACACTTGACAATGCAAGAGGATACCGGTAGCTTCCAGCTTTAATTATAGGCTTACTTTCCTTGCTAGCTTACAGCTGAATGAATTCACTACCCTAGTACTTTGTTTGTGATAATATGCAAACCATAATTCAAATATATGCTGATTTCAAAGCTGACTGTCACCAAAATCTTTATTAATTTACTCCCTCGTCACCAAAAACTTGTTCACTTCCTCGCCTCCAGTCTGATTTCCACAAGATTCCGTAGCCATATTCTGGGTCATCACTAGTTACTATAACCACAGTCATCAACTGCCTATTTCTACAATTTCTCTTCTTAAAATGTGATTTTAAACCTAACCTTATCAATACTGTTAACCTTATTCCTAACCCTAACCAAAAATAACGACCCAGAATGTAGAATTCTGCCTTGCGGACTTTCTTAAAGAAGCAGCGCRCACTTTTATAAAAGAGATTTTGTTTATGCAAATGTTGTTGATCAGTATAATAAAATAATGTTCCCCTAGCAGTTGCTAATAAAATAAGTCCTAAATGGAAGGGACTGTCATCTTTAACCTCATGAAATCAGCTAAAACAAGCTCAAACTCAATGCATGCACACAATCCTATTGAATAATATGCATTCACATGTTTTGTGAATAGACCTATGCTACATCTTGATTTACTAGGTTTATCAATAGATTTACCATTCAAATACATTATTTCCATTGTTTGGTAGTTAGATGTGAAATTGATTGTATAATTGATTAAATAATGCATAAATGACMAATTTTTTTTGTTGACATAATGTTCAATTGTAATGATATTGAACTCAAAAGATGCCCAACGATTGAACGAAGCAGTAGCTGAATTTATCTGTCTGGATCAAGTGCAATTCTGTGACTGACTAATATGACTGACTAAGTATCGTGATACTTAACCTGGTATCGATATCAAAGTCAAAACTGGTATCGTGACAACACTAATTCTGACTGACTACAGAATCTAATGGATGCGGATAGGAGGGCAATTTGCTCAAAGTTCACCCAGTAACTGGCCCTTACAATATAGTGCATTCGGAAAGTGTTCAGACCCCTTGACTTTTTCCACATTTTGTTACATTGCAGCCTTATTCTAAAAATGTTTTTTTTTTTTACATATACACAAAATACCCCATAATGACAAAGCAAAAAAATAAATAAACAAATACCTTATTTACATACAGTACCATTCAAAGTTTGGACACACGTACTCATTCCAGGGGTTTTCTTTATTTTTACTATCTACATTGTAGAATAATAGTGAAGACATCAAAACTATGGAATCATGTGTTAAACAAATATATTTTAGATTCTTCAAAGTAGTCACCCTTTGCCTTGATGACAGCTTTGCACTCTCTTGGCATTCTCTCAACCAGCTTCACCTGGAAGGCTTTTCCAACAGTCTTGAAGGAGTTCCCACATATGCTGAGCACTTGTTGGCTGCTTTTCCTTCACTCTGTGGTCTAACTCATCCCAAACCATCTGTTGGGTTGAGGTCGGGTCGGGTGAACCAAGCCATTAGATCTGTGGAATTGTCCGTAGAGCACCGARACAGGATTGTGTCAAGGCACAGATCTGGGGAAGGGAACCATTGAAGATCCCCAAGAACACCGTGGCCTCCATAATTCTTAAATGGAAGAAGTTTGGAACCACCAAGACTCTTCCCAGAGCTGGCCATCCGACCAAACTGGGCAATCGGGGGAGAAGGGCCTTGGTCAAGGAGGTGACCAAGAACCTGATGGTCCCTTTGACAGATCTCCAGAGTTCCTCTGTGGAGATGGTTGTCCTTCTGGAATGTTCTCCCATCTCTGCAACACTCCACMAATCAGGAATTTATGGTTGAGTGGCCAGACAGAAGCCACTCCTCAGTAAAAGGCACATGACAGACTGCTTGGAGTTTGCCAAAAGGCACCTAAAGGACTCTCAGGCCATGAGAAACAAGATTCTCTCGTCTGATGAAACCAAGATTGAACTCATTGGCCTGAATGCCAAGTGAACGTCTGGAGGAAACCTGGCACCATCCCTATGGTGAAACATGGTGGTGGCAGCATCATGCTGTGGGGATGTTTTTCAGTGGCAGGAACTGGGAGACTAGTCAGGATCGAGGCAAAGATGAACGGAGAAAAGTGCAGAGATCCTTGATGAAAACCTGCTCAGGACCTCAGACTGAGGCAAAGGTTCACCTTCCAAAAGGAAAATGACCCTAAGCACACAGCCAAGACAATGCAGGAGTGGCTTCGGGACAAGTCTCTGAATGTCCTTGAGTGGCCCAGCCAGAGCCCGGACTTGAACCCGATGAAACATCTCTGGAGAGACTTRAAAATAGTGTGTGCAGCAACCCTCCCCATCCAACCTGACAGAGCTCGAGAGGATCTTCATAGAAGAATGTGAGTAACTCCCCAAATACAGGTGTGCCTAGCTTGTAGTGTCATAACCAAGAAGACTGGAGGCTGTAATCACTGCTAAAGGTCTCTCAACAAAGTACTGAGTAAAGCATCTGAATACTTATGTAAATGTGATACTTCAGTTCTTTATTTTTTATTTTATTTAGCAAAACATTCTAAAATCCTGTTTATGCTTTGTCATGATGGGGTATTGTGTGTAGATTTAGGGGGGGAAAACACTTTAATCCCTTTTAGAATAAGGCTGTAACGTAACAAAATGTAGAAAAAGTCAAGGGGTCTGAATACTTTCCGAATGCACTGTATAGAGGCAGAGCTGCACATGAAGAGAAATGAAAAGAACAGACTGCTGTTCCTCCCCTCCTCCATGCCTACTGTACTCATCTAGGAGAACATAGACGTTGACCCTAACTACAGATACAGKCCAGGGTCAGATTGTTTTTTATCTCCCAAATGGTTCTGGTTACATTGGGGGTTGGRGTAATCTGATCCTAAATCTACCACAAACTCTGCTAAAGGCGTCCCCTTGCTTCCCAGCCGAAACAGTTTAAAACAGTTTGTGCATATATGACAACATTTTGTGACATTTTTGTTTTCTTTGGTCTTCGGCAAGTTTTTTTTTTTTTTCTCTCTCTCCTGGTTGTTCGTGCGTACGTTTTTTTCTCTCAAGGCAAGCCAAAGTCGGCAGCCGAAGTTTACTTTCCTTTCTCGGGGGTTGGTCAACGGTAAGGATTCTTCAATGAAGTGTTTGTTGTCATTCAGCCGGAGACTAATTGTTTTCATGATTAAAAAATTCACTTGAAATACTGTACAAAACATCTTAGTTAGATGTAAAATTGTTTGACTAAGATCTCCTCGGCAAAAACGTTAAAATTAATGACATAACTCAAATCTATCTTAGATTAATTCTGACTATTTTGAAGAAGTGTATGTATACTGGGTACGGCGTCTCAAAATGGACAAACCATACTATTGCCTTTTTTTTCTTCCCCATTTTTAAACCATTTTTGCGACGGTCTTTTAAGGGAGTATGCGAGCACTCTGCTAGTTGCCAGCTGAACTGAAGCATGCTGAGGTCTCAACCAATACAGCACATCTTTAGTTTGCTCTGTGACAAATCTGACACATAATTATTCGTTAAGCTTTCCTGAGATCAACAGATATGAGCGCTGTGTAGGGGTCTGTATAATGAAGATGATTACCGGTGCTCTTCGGATACTCTTGTTTTTTCCAAAGCCCTGAAGATGATGCTATTCACTTGTCACGTCGCTCGTGCAGCAACGGTATTTATATATTTGTAAGGGTCTACCATACACCACAGGTTCCCACTTCTGCAGTGAYGGTGCTATTCGTTGTTTCTCCATCACTTAGCTGTGTTTCTCTCTTCTCCCAGGAGCACTTAGTTGGCCTGAGCAACCAGGGGTTGGAGAGTGGGGCTAAACCCCTGCTGGTCAAAGACCAGATTAAGATCAACAGACTCGAGAAACAAGCTGAGGAATTCCTCAGTGCAGTCCTCTACAAAAAAGGTAGGTCTTTACAAGAACAGTGTTTGTTACATACCACATCCTGTGTGCTTGTGTTACAACCATTTCTGTAAGATTGTATATTGAAATTCTAGCAGGAATAGTCTATGTCTGGAAGTGGGCCTTATGTGTTCTTAGCAACAGTTTTATCAAATGTAACTATGGTTGAGATAGCTTCCGCTCACGGGCTATGGGTCAACCGTCTCTACAGATATCTTTGTGATATTATTTTCCCCTCTCCCTCCCTCAGATGTGCCCAGCTTCTCGGACCTGCACATTCCAGTAGTGGCTCGGGAGATAATGCAGAGGATGATCCGCCAGTTTGCTGCCGAATATACCTCAAAAAACAGCTCCTCTTCTCAGGACGTCCCCTCTGCCCCCAGCCCTGCTACCCAGGCCCACTCAGATCAAAGCCTGCCACCTCCCCCCTCGCTGCCCCCTGCTGCCAGCCTTGGTGGTACTGCGACATCCTCCGTACCCAGCCAGAACCCTGTCCTCTCCAAGCTGCTTATGGCCGACCAGGACTCGCCTCTCGACCTCACTGTCAAAAAGCTTCCGCCACAGCCTGTAGAACAAGGTAAAACCAGCAGACGCACTAGGTCTGGTATTACACTGAACCAGCAGACGCACTAGGTCTGGTATTACACTGAACCAGCAGACGCACTAGTGCTGGTATTACACTGAACACGCAGACGCACTAGGTCTGGTATTACACTGAACCAGCAGACGCACTAGTCTGGTATTACACTGAACCAGCAGACGCACTAGGTCTGGTATTACACTGAACCAGCAGACGCACTAGGTCTGGTATTACACTGAACCAGCAGACGCACTAGGTCTGGTATTACACTGAACCAGCAGAACGCACTAGGTCTGGTATTACACTGAACCAGCAGACGCACTAGGTCTGGTATTACACTGAACCAGCAGACGCACTAGGTCTGGTATTACACTGAACCAGCAGACGCACTAGGTCTGGTATTACACTGAACCAGCAGACCGCACTAGGTCTGGTATTACACTGAACCAGCAGACGCCACTAGGTCTTGGTATTACACTGAACCAGCAGACGCACTAGGTCTGGTATTACACTGAACCAGCAGACGCACTAGGTCTGGTATTACACTGAACCAGCAGACGCACTAGGTCTGGTATTACACTGAACCAGCAGACGCACTAAGGTCTGGTATTACACTGAACCAGCAGACGCACTAGGTCTGTATTACACTGAACCAGCAGACGCACTAGGTCTGGTATTACACTGAACCAGCAGACGCACTAGGTCTGGTATTACACTGGAACCAGCAGACGCACTAGGTCTGGTATTACACTGAACCAGCAGACGCACTAGGTCTGGTATTACACTGAACCAGCAGACGCACTAGGTCTGGTAGTAGATATAAATTAACCTGTTCCTCACTGTCAAGAGGATGCTGCCACAGCCTGCAGTACAAGGTACCAGAATCAGCAGATTCATTACCCTACTGTATAGCACAAATCCTGCACACCCATAGAGAATGATAGAGGCCTCTAGTGGCCAAAAGGCCGTATTTGCATGAGCAGTGTCATTTAGGGCTTCCACCATTTTAATGTAGTCAACTGGTTGGGACTTCCAACTTCATTGGCTGATCCCTCCTGATGACCCTGTTGTAGTCATGTCCAACTGGGTCATAAGGAGGGATCAGCCAATCGTGAAGAAAGTGGACTATTTTAAAATGAAGATGGCCTCAATGGTGTAGCCCATGCTGTCACAGCTGCTATAATGGCTCATATACAAAGATGAGTCCTCTCTATGTGCACACCTGACAGAATGGCTCTTGCTTTCTAAGTTACTAACCCTTATGTCCTGTCCCTAGATGGAGTCTTGGACCTGTCACTCAAAAAGGAACGGGCCAGAAGCAGCATGTCATCGCACCACAGCCCTCACCTTTCCCAGATGTCCACTCTCAGAGGGTAAGACCGATTTTTCCTGTCACCTCTTTCTACTTTCTGTAGGGCTTTACCACAACAAACTCCCCAATCTGTCCAAACAAAAGTTTCTAACTACAGGTAGGAGGTCCTGAAAGGATTGTCACCAACCCTGGTCCTGGACAGCTCCAGCCTGTGCAGGTTGATTAGACTGTGTGACAACATTTTAAAGTGATTTCACATGTGCATCTTGAAGGAGATTCTTTGGTATCAGGAAACAACATKATTAATTCCTTAAATACACAATAAAATGTAGTTAATATTCCAATGGATTGAAGAAATAAGTGAAATAAACCCCTAACCAATAGAGCTTCCTATTCTATTAATTACACAACATCATGTTCAATGATTTACATTGACCAAGCCTTCATTTCAAACTGAAAAAAGAATTTGAATCTTTAATCCAGTGAACTCTCTATTTTGCCTGAGGGCAATTCCTCGTGATACCATCACGCCGTGGTATGGACATTAGTGCATTTGAAATGGAACAGGGCGCAATGAAATTTTGATTAATTTAGCGCCAGTTGCTCCGCCCTCTAGCTGCACCCCTCTCTTGAGGAGGAGGGGGAGGGAATCAAGCTGCTTGTGCTCTCGCTCAGAACGTACAGCTCTGTACTCAATGCAGAGATCCACAGATCTAGTATCTATCACTCTATATATCCCCTCATGCAGCCCCATCTTTGATTTGATATTCAAAGTTGAAATGGCAACTGGTCGGAGGTGGAGGGAATATTTAAAGTGTGAAGAGCAGACGCCTGTCAAGTCATAATATGATATTGTCTTACAACTCTAGCAGCAGTTTTGAAAAGGGCACTCTTCTATTTGTCCGTGATTATGGCCTTTCCTCACAAATTGCCGTATCACTAATTAATTAATCACCCATGAATTTTATGTGAGAATTTCCAATCAATAAGATCTGATGATTTTTCTATCACACATAACAGTACTGTGTGTAAGTGCCTTGTTTGTGTTAACCTTGCAGATAAGTATTTCAGATGTTTTCTTACAGTAACAATATTTCTGTCAGGTTGATATTGTGAGGGTTTATGTGAAATAAGGAGCCCTATAACATCCCATACTGATGGCTTACTCTTTTATTGCTGTGCTTGTTCAGTGGTAACGTCACTCGCTAAGGGCTATACAATAGCATTAGTCATTTGGTAACAGTACTCCTGCTCTGCTATTAAATGCCAGACTGCTTTACTGCAATGACCAACATTGCCCTCTCCTCCCTCTCCTGCCCTATCTGGACAGGGCTGGACACATTTCTCTTTCTTATGTTTTCAATTTTTCTTTGGATTTCATTTCTTTGCCCTGCATATCCTTTTTTACATTTATTATTGTTATGTTGACTGACGCATCATTTGTAAATAAAAAGAATAAATGCAAAGCCAAAACAAACAACCCAAATAAACTAATTCCCAAACTTGAGGCTTTTTTTGTTCTTAAAAGGAGCACACACATATATATATATATATATTAAAAACTTTTTTTTTTAACCTAAGCAAGATAAAGTGATGTTACCTAAGCAAGATCATCCAATAAAGGAGTGGCCAACATCCTCCCTTCCCCAACCCATCCTCCCCTAGAGAGAGAAAGAATAAAGCACTGTGCAAGCTCTGCTTACACCAAATTTCCTTCCATCCAATCAGGCGTTCCCTGAGAGCTGACGGACAGGCCGGGCTGCCTATGAGGAGCCTGCAGGATGGGAGGAGGAGGGAGAATTTCGGCCACTCCGCCCCTTTAAAGCCCACCTCGCCACTCGGTCTCTTGCCGCACATCAAACAGGAAGTGAACCAGGATTCCGACACCGAGTTGTCTCCCAACCAGAACCAGACCTCCAGACCCTTCGACCACCTCTCTCTCTCTAGGTATGGTTCTCCGTCCTGGGCCTCCAAGACTCACTTCGGGGCCCTCTTGAAGCTCCGGGCCAACAGCGGAGCCGGGGACCACCTCAAAGACCTACCGAGCCTGCTGGAGGCCGCGGGGCTCTTCAAGTCCCCCTCCTGTGGGAAGGCAATCCTCCAGGAGGCCCGGCGAGACCAGGGGCTCTCCCTTTCTCACTCCCCGCCCGTTGACCTCAAAATCCCCCAGGTGCGAGGCCTAGGAGGCCTGGGGGTGGACCTCTCCTGGGGCTCTCTGAGCTCTGATTCCTACAGCCTCCCTAACCCCCTCTGTGAGAACAGCCTGGGGAAGAGGCTGAGGTCCATCCTGCCCAAACACGGTCGCCGGGGAAGCAGTGGAGGTCTGGACGGTCCTGTAAGAGATGGGGAGTACTGGGGTTCATCTGACGCAGACCGCCCTGCCTCTGGGGGGCAGTACCCTACCTCTGACCCTGAGGCAGACCTYTGCAACAAGCAGCCGAGGAAGAAGAGGGGAAGATACCGTCAGTACAACACAGAGCTGCTAGAAGAAGCTATAGAAGTGGTTATGGGGGGGAAGATGAGCGTGTCCAAGGCTCAAACCGTCTATGGGATCCCTCACAGCACTCTGGAGTATAAAGTCAAGGAGCGCCTTGGCACCCTGAAACACCCGCCCAAGAAGAAGCTGAAGCTGATGAGCCACATGGAGGAACTGGAGGGTACGGAGGCCCCAGAGGGCAAAGAAGCTCTGGATGTGCCTCTGGACCCCCAGGAGTCACTGTGTGAGGGGAGACAGTCTGTGCCCAGAGAAAATGGCAGGGAGCTGCTCGGCACAGGCCTCTCACCAGACAAGTGATTTTATTAGGATCCCCATTTTCTGCTGCCAAGGTACTTGTTGACGATGATGAGATGTTTTTACCCAGACCAGGTAATCGTTTGCATTTGTCAGACAGTGGCAGTGACTGAGTCTATAGTACACAAATAACCTGTTTTGTATGTTGATTTATTCCAAAAGCACTTATATTTACTCTGATCAATCCTCTGAATCAATCTGACCTATTCATCTTAGGTCTTTTAATTGTTTTTAAATATTTATAAAGCCTACTATGTTCTGTTCAAGTCGGACACTAAAGTGTCTCTCTTAACTCTTTTTAGCTTGCCAATATCYCTAGACATTGTTTAAAACACTCCGTATTTGAAATGTTTTGGTAGTTTTTATGATTGTGCTGCCCTTTATACAATACAATATTTTAACGGTTCAACCTAAAACACTGCTTTAGATACGGTGCCAACATAATCCTAAGCAGTACCCCAGTTATTACAGCACTTAGACCAGCGGTCTCCAACCCATGTCCTGGAGAAGTACAGGATGTAGGGGTCATATTCTAGTCCAGCACTAAGACACCTGGTTCAATATAAACAAGGCCTTGGTGGGCAAGTGATTAGCTGTATCGTGTGCCAATGCTGTGCTGAAACAAAAGCCTGCAGACCTTTAGCACCCAGGTTGGAGACACCAGAAAATGTATTTGTTTGGGTCATTAGCATGATGCATGCTCAGCCCTCAACATGTTATTGGTTATGTAGAATCAAGGCTTGTTTGTATTTTAAACTCCCTATTAATATTTTATATAAATAGGACATTATTATTTATTRTTTTACTTTGTGATCTTGAAGTCAAACACTGGTGGACAGAATCTCTTTCCCTGTCACTGTTTTGCAAATGCACACCTGAGATTGAATAGACCAAACTGCAGCAAAAAGAATATGCGGTTGCAAGGATGCATGCAACCATTGTCTACTACTGAATATCTTAATGTAAAGTTTGTTTGTTGGGAGAACAGATTCCCCTGTCCACAATTTCACCACCTTCTTAGTTACCAACCAAACCTCAGAACTAAACTCTCCAAAAGCACGCCAGATTACAACCACTCCGATATGTCACATTCTGCGGTTGTAGGAAGAATGGAACATTTTGTTACTTGTGTTCACTCGTAGCCTTCACCACAACTCAGGATAATGTTTGTGTGGGGCTGCAGTACTTGTCAGAATGCATATCTCGATCTTTATCAAAACTGTATATACTATGTTAGATATCTATACACAAACATACCTCTCTGATAGATATATAGCTTACTTATTTCCATGCCTCTTGTATCATCTGAAAAAGGGGAAATCTAGTTTGTACATCCGCAAACAGACATTTTTGGGACGTCTTACCATTGACTGATATGTGCACCAACCTTTTCAGGTGTTCTCACAACCTACCTTAACCGATCTCCATAGAATTTATTTACCATTTGAGCCTTCTGGACATTTTTTAATCTTTCAATTTGAATCTGAGCACAACAAACTTCAGGTAGTCTCGTTACATCTAGGGATGACTGTCCCTACTTAATAGAAGGTAAAGACAAGGGACAGGTGGAAATGTTCATTCTTAAACTTTTATTTTTTATCTTAACTCTATTCCAAAAATGAATGATTTTATTTATCTTTTCCTGATCATATGTTAGATTGCAGCTTTATAGTACCTTATTTCAATGCAGTAAATTGAGTCTCAAACAGGTTTTCACCATGTGGCACATAACACTATGGAAATTATGTGGAGAAGTGTACAATATGCAGAAGCATAGATGGTCCGTTGCAGTTTCAACATCATGATGCTCTTTGACGACATCACATAGTTCCACTGACGCCATATTTGTTCCTCCGTGGTAATACCGACCAATAACTGTTTATGGAAATCTCAGAATTGTACACCAAGTTTACCTACCTAATTCTAGAATCGGAACTAGAATCCAAATGCTCATCGTAATTAGAATGCTTGGGAGCAGCAACATGGCGTCTGGCTGTGAATTTGTCCAAACTACTCTGAGTATATGTATGCTACTACTCACCCTATCAACAGTTATACCTCAGTACATTCCAGAATGTTGGATCAAGCCCCTATGGTCCTTGTATCAGGCKTATATTACAGTACTTTATTACTGTCATCAGACAGGTTTTATTAGTACAGTTCTTGGAAATCTTTATAGATCAAGACACAGTAAGATGTTTTTTTCTTCTAACTCTTAACCCAGTAAGTTCTTATGCAGCATTTTTGAGACTGGGCCAAAATCCTAACTTGAGATCCACACACATTGCCGACATTCATGTAAATCGTAAATGGGTTAGATGTAAATTAGATATTTACACTAGCATTTGAATTACGTGGGTTTATCAAGTTGTATTTCGGCCTACAGTGAACACATAGCTATAAACTCTTAATAAAGAGATTATTCCTAAAACTTCACTATCACATGAAATGCAGAAAACAAGAACTGTCCTCAGGCAAGGCTGGCCATACAGTCTCCTTTTCAGGTAAAAAGAAATAAATAAAAGGTTTAAAAAAGGACAATGTAGCATTTCAGAATCTCGGTGACATGTCCTTTAGTCTTGTAGRTGGATATAAGGATGGTGACCACTAATTGGCGTGAATTTAATTCCTACTTTTAAATGTACATTGTATATAGATGGGTGGGTTGTTTAGCAACAAAACTGATGTGTGCGCAACCGTGGAGCAAAACCGGCAGGGTTGGCATAGAATCAAAGGATTGTTGACAACATGGGATCTATTTCCTCCCCCAAATCTTTATTGAAAACATAAATAAATGTGCACAATGAGCACTTGTCTCTCAAATACGTTGTTATATGTTGGTTAGCTAACAAGCTAGTTTTTGCCATATTAGCATAGACGTGGAGTCAAAACACCTCAAAACAAGACGTGGTATCAATAACAAGATACAACAAGCCATGTACAATTCCCCACATGGTAGCTTCTTGTCATTGTCATTGTTGCTAGCTATCTGACCATCCAGAATCACAAGAAACTGACTTCTGCCCCTTTGACGCACGTGCATCGTTTTTGTGACGTCAGCTAACCTGTTAATATGCAGAATCTTTTGATGACCTTGCAAACTAACTGTGATCAACATGAATAGCCATATATAGTTAACCCCCAGGTCCAGGCATATGCTTCACAGGAGTTACAATAAATTTTTTAAAGTTGATTTTATTGAAATTCGTAATCAAAAATGAATCAAATTGGCATCTTTTGTTTTTGAGGGTGAGTCCATTTAGTAGCGGACGGGCCACAAAGAAAAAAGTGAAGTAAATTACTTTAATCAGAGTAAACTAACATTTTTGAGTTGCAAGGCTTTTCTGGGTTACCATGGAGCCTTGGTCCTAGGTAATTGCCTGCCATTTAAAAAATACATTGCCATTTTTAAGTCCAAATAATGATCCAAGATTACACTATTTGGAGAGAAACAATTCCAGGTTTAGTTTTCCAGCTCTGTTTTTTTTATTAGCATTTTGCATGCTATCTGTTTTTGCATGATACAAAACAAGTGAGACTCGTGTTAACACCACGTATGGAACCTGTGATGTCTTTAATGTTGAAATAACACAAATCTACAGTAGCAAATCTGTTGGTTTCTACTACCTCATTTCTAGAAAAGGACTGACCCTCTTGTCAAATAAATACAACTTTGAGGCAGTGGTGTACGGATGTAGCAACATCCCATAAACACAAGCCAGGGATATGGGCAAAAGCTCTCTTGCAGTACAGGTTGATGTGCTTAACTCTGCTAGATATTTGTTGACTTGCTGCTTTAGATATATGCCATAATCTTGCTATTGTTGTCATCAGTTTAGTGATTTGCCGTCCATGGCCTATCAGGTCCATTCAGCTACGGAATAATTTATGTTTTGAGATGACTTGAAAATAACTTGGTAAAGGTTGAAATTAGCAAGAATGTTCTTGGATAAGGCGGTTCTATGAGACTACTGAAAATTAAGAACTGGGATTTATACCCTTTTGTGAATAATTCAAGGTTCCGTTAAAGTTTTGTGCACCCTGCTTGACTATGTTAAAGGTGAGGAAGTTTTAGATGTACCGTGGTGATTGGTTTTTGTATGTTAGGTAAATGTTTCTACTGATGTTGTGTTTTTGAGTATCTTGTAGCCATTCCTCCCAATTAGTCAGAAATTTGATTCGAACCTATACACGTAATAACACATTGATGACACTCAAGATTTGCAGACCCTTCAAGTCAATGTGAAGATTTATCTTGACATGATAGATGTTGTAGTTCTTTGACTCATGCCATATTTAAGGAGAGGACGATGCTTCTCGTAACTTAAATAGCCCTGAATGTAAACAGTTTTAACACTAATTCTACCAAACTATACTCAGAGACAGATTTTACAGATACATATATAAAACTAGTTGTGTGTGTGTATACATACAAATAAATATTGCTTATTGGTATATAGTAGAGTTATATTTAGCTCTAATCACAGATTCAGGGAAGTACAGCTGAGATGTCAAAACTACTTTCTCATTTTCCATTCTGTTTTGACTGGATGTTGACGAGGTTACGTCTATGGTTTCCATAGTAAAAGCGGTCTTCAAAAAGGCCTTTGATTAAAGACAGTGTGCTGATGTGTACATACAGTATGTGTATAGTATACTGAAAATGTGAGGTTTGGGGTTGTTGTAAATGTAAAAGCTTTGTCTGCTTTTTTAGAGTTTTTATTTGAATAGCAATGGCACTCCTGAGCGCAGACTACTGTTCTGTAATATTTGAACGTATAAAACTACTTCTATTAATGAAATTGCTGATGACATTTAAACTTAAATACCTTTTTATATTTAGGAAAATGTATGAAGGAATTCGATTTTGCATGATTGCCGGTGTGTGGATTGAAGGCAGCACGTCTTGTATTGTTGGCTATGTGAAGTGGAATTGGTTGAATCCTGTAGGTGAAGGATTCGTTGAAAACACGGAAGTGTATGCAATGCAAATTGTCACATTAGACAAACTTTGAGACTAGAATTCTTAGTCAAAACCGGCCATGATCTATACAGTGGCCTACTTTAAGATTTGTGTAACTAACTCATATATATATATACAGTGGGGAGAAGAAGTATTTGATATACTGCCGATTTTGCAGGTTTTCCTACTTACAGAGCATGTAGAGGTCTGTAATTCTTATCATAGGTACACTTCAACTGTGAGAGATGGAATCTAAAACAAAAATCCAGAAAATCACATTGTATGATTTTTAGGTAAATAATTAGCATTTTATTGCATGACATAAGTATTTGATACATCAGAAAAGCAGAATGTAATATTTGGTACAGAAACCTTTGTTTGCAATTACAGAGATCATACGTTTCCTGTAGTTCTTGACCAGGTTTGCACACAACTGCAGCAGGATTTGCGCCACTCCTCCATACAGACCTTCTCCAGATCCTTCAGGTTTTGGGGCTGTCGCTGGGCAATACGGACTTTCAGCTCCCTCCAAAGATTTTCTATTGGGTTCAGGTCTGGAGACTGGCTAGGCCACTCCAGGACTTTGAGATGCTTCTTACGGACCACTCCTTAGTTGCCCTGGCTGTGTGTTTCGGGTCGTTGTCATGCTGGAAGACCCAGCCACGACCCATCTTCAATGCTCTTACTGAGGGAAGGAGGTTGTTGGCCAAGATCTCGCGATACATGGCCCCATCCATCCTCCCCTCAATACGGTGCAGTCGTCCTGTCCCCTTTGCAGAAAGCATCCCCAAAGAATGATGTTTCCACCTCCATGCTTCACGGTTGGGATGGTGTTCTTGGGGTTGTACTCATCCTTCTTCTTCCTCCAAACACGGCGATTGGAGTTTAGACCAAAAAGCTCTATTTTTGTCTCATCAGACCACATGACCTCTCCCATTCCTCCTCTGGATCATCCAGATGGTCATTGGCAAACTTCAGATGGGCCTGGACATGCGCTGGCTTGAGCAGGGGGACCTTGCGTGCGCTGCAGGATTTTAATCCATGACGCGTAGGTGTTTACTAATGGTTTTCTTTGAGACTGTGGTCCCAGCGCTCTTCTGGTAATTGACCAGGTCCTGCCGTGTAGTTCTGGACTGATCCCTCACCTTCCTCATGATCATTGATGCCCCACGAGGTGAGATCTTGCATGGAGCCCCAGACCGAGGGTGATTGACCGTCAACTTGAACTTCTTCCATTTTCTAATAATTGCGCCAACAGTTGTTGCTTTCCACCAAGCTGCTTGCCTATTGTCCTGTAGCCCATCCCAGCCTTGTGCAGGTCTACAATTCTACCCCTGATGTCCTTACACAACTCTCTGTCTTGGCCATTGTGGAGAGGTTGGAGTCTGTTTGATTGAGTGTGTGGACAGGTGTCTTTTATACAGGTAACGAGTTCAAACAGGTGCAGTTAATACAGGTAATGAGTGGAGAACAGGAGGGCTTCTTAAAGAAAAACTAACAGGTCTGTGAGAGACGGAATTCTTACTGGTTGATAGGTGATCAAATACTTATGTCATGCAATAAAATGCAAATTAATTACTTAATCATACAATGTGATTTTCTGGATTTTTGTTTTAGATTCCGTCTCTCACAGTTAGTGTACCTATGATAAAAATTACAGACCTCTACATGCTTTGTAAGTAGGAAAACCTGCAAAATCGGCAGTGTATCAAATACTTGTTCTCCCCACTGTGTGTATATATATATATCATGTGTTCTTAATGTTTGTTAAATCATTTTTACTCCCTCTATGAATTCTAAGGTAAATAACACGGGTGCATATATATATATTTTTTAAGTGTTTGTGAAATATCTGTCCCTTCTGTTGTTGCTGTCATTGTCTCTTGCTCTATTTTTGGTCGTCTCCCCCGTCCTTTTTGTTGAGAAAACACGTGTGAATTGTCATGTACATATTCATATTATCGTGGTCAGATATTAACTCCCCAATTTTGAAAGAAAAGTGGAGAGAGACATGGAAACCCTCAGGGACAAAACACACCCCTCACTCCTTCAGGTACTGTCTATACACTTAGGCATAGCAGGGATTTGAAGTCCTGTAAACAAAATCCAACATACACCAAAAATGGATCAGATACTAGTTTAGGCTAAACCGTGGCTGTTTCAGTTTAGCTTCTTTTTTTTCTCTCTCTTTTCTTTAAAGTCGCATGTGGATTGTTTTTTGGCTTTTTGCACAATTATTCTTTGACTTAAGGTGGTCCTGTGTTTGAGCCAAAACATCCAATTTTATCTCTGTAGTTTTTATTTTTTTATCATTTTAAAACGCAATGAATGTCTATGTAAACTCAGTTCAGGTAAGATGTTAGCCAAACATGTTTTTTTAAGCTGCATTTATGTCTCCAGCCCACAGTGCCTCAGACACCATAGTTATCACACTGCGTTGATAATTAACTACTGTTTAACAGAATACATTTGGACCTACTCTCTGAGCATCTGTGGAAAATGTGAATCCTTGAAGAGAAGAAAAAAATGCAATCAATCATCCATTTTGGTAGGCCTAATTTAACAACTGGTGTAGATTGACACTGCGTTTAGTCAAACCTCTTCCGATTAACACAATTATTCTAATGCAAGTGCAATGTATAATTTATTTTTTAAATGATGTGGTTTGTTGGGAAGATTTATTTTGTTGATGTTCTCTTTGAGCAATCCTTTCTATTCCGTCTCTCTAAGCCCTTCTGATCGAGAGCTCTGCTTGGTAGCCTATATGTTGCTACTTATCTTTGGTTTGACAGCTCTACAGCTTTTAGATTAAGACTGTACTATATTGAGTCTGTAAAAGCAAGTTATTCCTTTTCAAACGTTTGAAAGCAGCCCTTTTTAGCCCTATGCTGTGGTCTAATTGGGATGACTTGCAATGCTTTCGACATTACACTTCAAACATAGAGGACTGAGGGACTTTTGAAAAAATTATAAAATAGAAAATATTTCATATCTTATTTCCAGCTTTAGTGTCCTATAAGCAATTCGGTTTCATATATGAAATACCTAATTCAGTAGTCAAGGCAAAAACATGAAATTAAACTCTTTATTTGTTTGGTTTATGTGGTCAGATGCTCAGATAGCAGGTACACCTAAATCTAACTGGACCTCATTTCAGTAATTGCCATTTACAGTTTGGCAGACTCAATAGACTTACATTTTTCTACTGTAATTTATGAATGTTTTTCGTTTTGTACTATGCTATTAGAACTTCTTGGCTATGGTCAATTGTCTTTCTAGTAGAGAGGACTTAATCAGTAAGTTAATTTGATTGCACTAGTACATTTTCCAATTTTGAATGCAATTTTGTTTTGACAACTTGACTAATAAAATATGCTATGTAATCTTTGAAGTGAAGTGGTTATGATCTTGATTTTATGTATGTTGCATTGAACCTGGGGCACCAATGATTAATTGTCTTTGTGCATGTGTAAGAATTTACTCAATGTATCCTGTAAGGAAAAAACGCCATTTTGAAAAAGAGATCAGCTGTAACAGGTCATTCACTGGACGAAATAATCACTTTTCAAAATCACCTATTCTTCTAATAAATGTTATTGTGAAAATGAATTCTCTGTCGTCTTTTTCAACCAAAACACTTTTAGCGTAGTATTTWAAAAAACGTTAAAGTAAAAAATGTTTTGCCACTAAATGGTGGATGAATGTGCACTGTGTACGAAACATTAGGAACACCTTCCTAATATTGAGTTGCACCCCCTTTTGCCCCGAGTACAGCCTCAATTCGCCGGGGCATGGACTAAAAGGTGTTGAAAGTGTTTGTTGTAATGGTTCCACGTTCATTCTATAGATCAGGTGTTCCTAAACTGGGTAAGCTCAATGCCGTCGGGGGTACGCCAAAAAGTGTGATTCACTTTTTTTTCTTCACATTTTCAAACAGTCCATTTATATTTTCCAACGGGTGAGGCTTTTTTTCTGGCCTAAGTAGCCTTGTTTCACTGCCAAATATATAATGAAACCATCTAGTGTTCAGCGAAATAACACAATGTCAAATACAGGTAGCCTAGTCAAATAATTAACATCCAATCACATTAACTGAATTCCACTAACGGTCTGTATGTAGCCAATCGTAGCTGCTCCTCATGTTGGTATCTGTACTGATGGCGCAAAAGCCATGACAGGGAGACATAGGGTAGTGGTAACATGCATGCAAGCAGTTGCTCCCGACGCCACTTGGGTACACTGCAGCATCCACTGAGAGGCTCTTGCTGCCAAGGGAATACATGATGGCTTGAAAGAAGTTTTGGACATGGTTAACTTTGTTAAAGCAAGGCCCCTGAACTCGTGTATTTTCTGCACTATGCAATGATCTGGGCAGCGACCATGTAACGCTTTAACAACATACAGAAGTGCACTGGTTATCAAGGGGCATAATATTGACATGTTTTTTTTAAATTGAGAGACAACTTTAAGCTCTACTGACCATAATTTTCACTTGTCTTTTTTTCTGGCCTAAGTAGCCTTGTTTCACTGCCAAATATATAATGAAACCATCTAGTGTTCAGCGAAATAACACAATGTCAAATACAGGTAGGCTAGTCAAATAATTAACATCCAATCACATTAACTGAATTCCACTAACGGTCTGTATGTAGCCAATCGTAGCTGCTCCTCATGTTGGTATCTGTGCTCTCGCTTGCATGATGAGTTTCTCACCCGTATGGCATATCTGGGTGATGTTTTTTCTCGCCTGAATGATCTGAATCTAGATTTACAGGGACTCTTCACAACTATATTCAATGTGCAGGACAAAATTGAGGCTATGATTAAGAAGTTGGAGCTCTTCTCTGTCTGAATTAACAAGGACAACACACAGGTCTTTCCATCATTGTATGATTTTTTTGTGTGTAAATTAACTCAAGCTTACGGACAATGTGATATAGCGAAGCACCTGAGTGAGTTGGGTGCGCAATTCCACAGGTAATTTCCCGAAACGGATGACACAAGCAACTGGATTCGTTATCCCTTTCATGCCCTGCCTCCATTCCACTTACCGATATCTGAACAAAAGAGCCACATCAAAATTGCAACAAGCGGTTCTGTGAAAATTTAATCAGAAACCACTGCCAGATTTCTGGATTGGGCTACGCTCAGAGTATCCTGCCTTGGCAAATCACGCCGTTAAGACACTGATGTCCTTTGCATCCACATACCTATGTGAGAGTGGATTCTCGAACCTCACTAGCATGAAAACTAAATACAGGCACAGACTGTGTKGAAAATGATTTAAGACAGACTCTCCAATACAACCCAACATTGCAGAGTTATGTGCATCCTTTCAAGCACACCCTTCTCATTAACCTGTGGTGAKTTATTCACCATTTTCGATGATCAAATAAAGTTTTATATGTAAGATGGCTAAATTAAGAGAAAAAATATTGATTATTATTATTTGTGCCCTGGTCTTATAAGAGCTCTTTTTCTCTTCCCACCAGCCGGGTTGTGACAACTCACACTCATTCTTATGTTTAATAAATGTATCGTATAGTGTGTGTGTGTGTGGCAGGCTTATACAATGATGGCAAAAAACATTTGAGAGTGCGCTGACCCTGGAGCTTTAGGGGATACACAGCTGGAGGTTGACTGTTTGAAGGGGTACGGGACTATAAAAAGTTTGGGAACCACTGCTATAGATGAATGGATAGAGTTTTAGAGGATATCCAGGCCTGCTGGAAACGCTGACATGGACAAGTGAAATCAATGTTTGGTTTAGGTTTTCTAAAACTGAACCGAACATTGAATTATGGATCAATTGCTGTTCCCCATTTTTATATATCATTTCTTTCTAGCACAAACGATACATTTTGTGAATATATTATGACAACATTTTTATTAGTTTTGGACATCGGCAAGGGTTTTTCCGGCTGTGTGGGCACATTTGTTTTTCACTCAAGGCAAGCCGAAGTTGATAGCCGACGTCAACGCCCCATAGTCGGCGATTGGTCAGATTCAAAATTGCACACACCGACAGCGTCATTGCATTTTGGTACACCAGAATTACATTAATGTCCAATGAAACAGCGTTTTCCTTGCAGCATTGTTTTGCAGAGGCAGTTGTAGTGCGTTCTGTGTGGTGGATACGTTGGATTTATCAAACGTAGGCGTCAAACTGTATGCGTAGACCACTTGACAGAAATGGTACAAGGTGAATGTTGAACTTGTGTTGCACACACATCCAGATGATGCTGCGTACCATTTTGCACAAGGATGCTGTAGGTGTGTTCGAAGCGTAAGATCTCCTTGGTAAAATAGTCAAAATTAATGACCGATTTGTTAGATTAATTCAGAATATTTTGCTGAAGTGTATACTGGCTTTTTAAGGGAGTATGCGAGCACACTCGGCTAACCAAGCTTGGAAAGGCACCAGCCGAACTGAAGCATGCTGACGCCTTTAGCGTTTTCGTGATAACATTTCTTACTGAACTATAGAAAAACAATTTATTTTTATGGGTGTTGTGAATACTTTATTAATCTCCATAGGGAAAGTGGTATGCCTTAATGTATGTATCCCACTGTATTACAACATTTTAAGAAGCTATAGCTATCGTAACTCTCATTATGGTCCATGTGGTTATAACCTGACTTATTTTTTTCCTTTCTAATAGTTTCCATAAAAATGTTTTTTATATGCTTTTGGAAAATTAGAAGCCTACATTTATATTCATGACATTAAATATAAACATCCTTGAACTGTTTGTCTTGCAGTGAATGTCTGGAGCTGAGTCCAGCGAAGGCCAGGGACCTCCAGTCCACTTCGACGCTAGAGCAGTTCATGGCGAAGCTGTGTGTGCATCACCAGAGGCAGATTGTCGACGCTCTGGGCTTCCTACAGACAGAGGTCTGTATAGGCATTGCTCTCATTGTGTATTTTCAATTCAGTACATTTGAATAGATAATTTCTGATTGCCTTCCAGGGACAATAACTAACAAAACAGAGGACGCAGATGCCTAATACATTAACAAAAAGATACAGCCTTGAAGTTAGAGACTAAGGCTCTGTGGCGTGAATATGTTTTGTCTATGTAATAACTAAGTTAAGGTACTGAATAACCTCATTGTTCTCTTTGTTATAGGTCAAGACTATATTCTCCTCCAGCACATCACCAGTCTCTGCCTTCAAAACCTCTTGCTCAGTCAAGCATGGCACCCTTCAGGGTCCTAGCCCTGAACCCTGCCTGGAGACCCTGGAGAAGGGGAGGACTGGCCAGAAACTTCCCATGGCTTCCACTCCCAAAGGACCGGTGGAGGGGGGAGAGACAGTTGGTAGCAGGTTGGCAGCCCCAGAGCAGACCCCTGAGACTGATGTGTCTAGAAATGTACCTGGGGCCGCTGGGCCAGCCTTAGATCTCCGTAAATCTGGCCCAGGGGAGTCTAAGGCTTTGGCAAACCTTCTCAGAAGCACAGAGGACGGTGAGAGTAAACCTCTTAGTGACCATGCTCCTCTAAAGATCAAAATCATGAAGTCCAGCAGCCTGGCTGATGGTAAGAAGCTGTCCTGTGTGCTCACCACCTCTCTTCCTGCTCGCGCCGGTACTATGGATAAACAGCAGGGCAATTCTGACTCTTCAATCAGAGCAGATGGTTACAGCGATGGCCTCAGCTCCTCTGTGAAAAGGCACAATGATCTTAATCATCCAACAAGACAAAGAGGCTCCTTTGGACGTACCAGAGATACGCTGGTCAAACAGAGTCCACCCCAAAAGACCCCCACCATCATACCCCCAGTTTCCCCCAGGACAGCAAGGAAGACCTTGAAGGGGTCTTCCTACCATCGGCCTAGGGACTCTTCTTCGGTGTGTCAGTTTGTAACCGACCCTGATCTCGGCCACTGCGACATTGTCTACATTGACAAACCAATCACAGACTGTTTCCAGAAATGGCAGCACCGTCGGCTCCCGCGACACAACGCCAGGAAAAGCACCAGAGGTCACATGTACGTGGAGGAGATGTGGGAGCTTAAGACTGTCCGTACATTAGCCAGAAAGTCCGCCCGCAACTATAGTAGCAACTCTCTCACTCCAATGCCAGATCTCAACACTCTGGTCACCCCTAAACAGCTGCTTGGCAAGCCTGAGGGTGTACCTCTTGTGGATATGCCCTTCATTGGAGGTATTTTGGAGACGGTCAGTCAGAGAACTCCCTCAGAGCATTCAGCTGAAAGGGAGTTGGCTGGGGATGTAGAGACTGCAGCAACATCAGCCAGTGAGGTGGAGCTAATCGTTGAGACTAGTCAGACAGACCAGAGTCAATGCAAAGAACAGACTGCCCCTCCATCTCCTTCACAGTGTCCCCCAGTGGAGAACGAGCAGAGTGCAGGGACAGACTCAGAGCAACCAAGGCTGAGTGTAGCACCAGAGGATAGTCTAGCTCGTACTGTGGTCGAGACCGCACATCAGGATTTAAACAGTGTTATTAATGACATCGTTTTGAGTGAAAGCCCAGAGCAGGTGGTGATGGGGAAAGATGTGAACCCATCACATAAGACATCAGAAGAAGCTGAGCTTGTCCAGGATCAGCTGCAGAGTGTGCCAGAGGGCCAGCACGTCATCTCTGAAACCCAACAAAAGGAATCTGAATCCCTGAGCCCTTCCATGGAGAGCACTGGAAACAAGGAGGAGAATGAGGTAGTGAGTGCAAGTGCAATTGATAAAGAACAGGCCGAGCCACTGGAACCTCAGAGTCCAGTTGACCAGAAACCATCTGAGGGCTCTGGAGGAGAAGTTGGCACTGAGGTTCCCACAGAGAGTGAAAGGATGGAGGTGCAGGTCGAACCAGACTGGGCTCCAGGTCACGGCAACAATGTGCCTGAAGAGAAAAAGACAGCTGCTGATTCGTCCTCTAAAAAGGCAGATGAGGCAGTTGTGAAACAATCACCTCCAAGGTGTTCTGAAAAACAGGGTATTCCAGCACGGGTGATTCCTTCAAAGGTGAAGGAAACTGCAGTGATTGAGACCGAGAATATGAATATATGTGGATATGTGAATGGTAGACCTATAGCGCAGTCTGACAGATGTTTGCGTGAACGGCCAGCTAAAAACACCCCAGAGTCTACTCCTACGAAGACTAAACGCCCCACTAAGACCTCTCTGAGACAATCCGAGAAACCTTCTGAGAACATGCCAGATATTCCTCAAGTCTCACTCCCTCCAGCCGAACTGATCAAAATCCCTTTGTCCAAACATCCCACAAAAACCTTTAAAGCTAAAGCAACTCAGAACCTGCCTGACACCAAGACCCCTGTGGAAGTGAGCCAGATCACGTCTGACGCAAGGGCCCCTATAACAGCAAGACTGAGCATTCCTGACACTCCTCCAGTCGCAGACACACCAATCGACTCCCCCAGGAACCCTGAGCCCAGACACCCGCTCAGATCAGCCAGACTGCAACAGCGAGCAGCTGTCGCCTCGCCCCCCCTCCCTGTCGCCACGCCCCCCCTCCCTGTCGTCCCCAGTGCAGTCACCCAGAGCTTTTTCATTGTCCCCCCAGAACCATCTACCTCCCTCCCACTCCCCTGCATCAAGTTTAACCCTCCCCTCCCCGTTGCCTCTCCTCTTCTTCCTATCGTCCCCAGTGCAGTCACCCAGAGCTCTGAAGAGCTGAAAGTTGAGAGAGCTCAGCCAGCTCCAAAACCCAAACCCAGCAAGACACAGAACACTGCAGTGGAAACTAGGGTGCAAACTAGACCAAAGCTCAGGTCGTCAATGGTGGTAGTAGCAAAGGAAGTTGAAAAGGTTGTGAGTCTGCAAGTTAGCAAGGAGGTTTCTGCTCTCACAGAGGGTACAGGCATTAAAAAGAGTGAGGCGCAAGCACATAGTAGTCCACTAAGACACAAAATAATTCCCCAAAAGGAAGGAGAACCAAGCAAATTGGCTCCATCTGAGGGAGAACCAAGCAAATTGACTTCCCTGAAGAATTCAGAGGAACCAACTTTGCTGAAGAAGGCAGAGGCACCAACTTCAATGGATAACAAAATTCTATCTGGAGATTTCAGCAAGTCTTCCATCAGCAGTGCTTCAGACAAACCTGGACGAATGCCATTGAGGAGTGAGAGTAGTAAAACTGAAGTGGCCAGCCAGTCCATTACCCCGACAACTCCACCGACTGCGGTTGAGAACAGAAAGTCCGCTTTGAGAGTCCAGAGGTCACCCACGTCCTCAACCAGTGCTCCAATCACAGCTGAGAAAAGGAGTGGAGTGGCATCTTCCATGAGGCTGAAATCCCCAGTGAGACTCACATCACCCATCAAGGTCAAACCTGAGAGGATAATCAAGTCTCCACTAAGGGATTCTCCTTTGCTGGTCAGTTCTCCTCTGCCCTCCAGCTTAGTCACTCCTCTCCTCCTGCCCAAACTAGAGCCCCCAGTACAGTCTCGACACAAGTTCCTGGAATTACTAGACATAGAGGAAAACCAACAGAAAATATCTACTCTCAACACCACGTTCGATAAGATGCATAGAGGCTGGGTCCAGATAGACAAAGAGGGACAACCAACGCCCAGACACAAGAACAAGGCAGACAGACAGGCAGCGATATGGAAGAGCAAGCGCCGGGTCCGCAAGCCCAAGTCTTCGGAGCACCAGAGGTACTCCCTTGTCCAGATGCTTTTCAAGAATGATTTGGACCTAGCCAGTATCTGCCGCTGGTACATGGAGTCAACAGAAACCCAATCCCTGGTCATCGTAAAGAAGGTGAACACACGTCTTCCCTCTGAGACCCAGCTGCTCTTCCCCGGTATGTCCCAAGGGCTGTCCAAAGGGTTCTTCCCTAGCCTGCAAGCCGAGCGCTTGAAGAAACACTTGAAGAAGTTTGCCATCGCTTCCCCTGTGAAGAGCAACCCTAAGAGCCGGAAGCTGATTGCTAAAGCCCTGGAGCAGGAAGTCAGTACAAGTACGCCCAAAGGGAAGGAGAAGAGAGAGCTGACCACGGCCACCCGGATCTCCACCAAAGCCTATCTCTCCTCTGCAGAGACACAGGCAACCGACGGCCAGAAGGCCTCAGCGAAGGCCAAGAACCCAGCCAGTGCTCGGATCCTGCGGAAGTACTCCAATATACGTGAGAAGATGCAAGGTCAACAAAGCTCCAAGAAGCCAAAAGGGGCCCCAAGAAAAGAGCTCAAAGCTTCCAAAGTCAAACCCTCTAAAGCCCCAAAGACGAAATTGGCAAAACCAACTAAACTGAAACCGGCCACTGCCCAGAGGCAGAAATCATCTGTTTCTGGAGATAAAAGTGTGAAGGAGCCAAGTGTAGTCAAAACAGAGCGAGCGCAGTCATCTCCTAGTAGAAAGACTCCAGTAAAAGCTGCTGTCCAGGAGAGATCAGTCAAGACTAGCAGCAGCAGTAGAACCTTAAGAGATCTCAGTAGGAAAGAGAGTGCATCACCACAGAGGTCTACCCAAAGAGCGATGACCCCAAAAGCACAGAAAAAAAACCTTGGTCCTTCCATCACCCCTAAAACGAAATCAAACAAACAGCAGGTTGGAGCAGAGAAGGCAGAGGTGGAAAAGAGACGCTCTGAAAGTAGAGTATCTGAGACTAAAGGCCCTGAAAGTAAAGGCGTGAGGTTGAAAGCTGAAAGTGAGGTTGAGTCTCAACAGAACATGGATGTCAAAACRCCAGGCTCTCCTGACCAGGTACTCACAAGGTCACAAAGGAAGATGGAGGCCACTCCATCCCCCTCAATCTCTCAGAGTGCAAACTCTAAGCCTGCCACAAAGAGATCACATGAACCAGCTCAGAGTGAGACTCTGAAGGCTGCCACAAAAAGAAGCCAGGAGAGCACACAGAATCCAGCCAAGCGGACCAGGAAGAAATAGCTAGAAATAGCTACAGTAGTGTGCAGAAAGAATGTAACAGCCAAGCTGGGGGGGGGGGGAGCTTGGCAATGCCAACACTTTTGATAAGCTTCAAAGGCAAAATGCAAATGGTGACGGGAAGATATTTAAAGTCTGGTGTGTTTGCTGTGTTTTCTGAGAGGGTACCTATCAGACCAGTGTTGTTATACAGAGGCAAAACTCCATCTGGCCTCTGGTTTGGTATTGTGTAATTCTCTCTAACTGGGCTGGAGATTATTTTATAAGGGTATATCAGCATTTTTTGTTTTGGTTTGATGCTAGGTTTATTAGTTATTCCGACTACAGCATGCCATGTCCTCCAACTTTTTGTTTGTCCTAGTGTTTTGTAAAGATCACAGAAGTCTCTATTCCACGCTTGTGGGGAAAAAAATGTGTGTGGTTTAGTAATAATGTCATGAAAACATCAGTACCATGTTGCTAAAAACAAATATTGATTTTCTCTGACTGCAGCACAGCATGGCAAGCCAATCGTTCAATTTAAATTAGCCCAGGTTTCACTGAACATCATTCTTAGATCTATAGCCTATATTCATCAATGTCTCCAGCCCATCTCGTGATCAAAGAGTTGTGCGAGTGTGTGTGACTTTTTGTGATCAGGTGCCTTATTCATCAGATGTAAAGTAATGTGTTGCTAACAGGTGAAGCCTCGATTCTCTGGCCATTGCACAGACACGTACTGTAGGAGGAGAAAGGAAGTGTTCTAGATATGGATTTGGTGCAGGTCTGCACACATTGTGTCATGTTGACGTGGTCCTTCAGAACTCTTCTCCGGGTTATTGTATAGAGCTGGTCATTGGTGCCGACCTGCACAACTGTGTATCTTCATGCACAACTGTGTATCTTCATGCACATCTGTGTATCTTCTGATACACAGATGTTCATGCACAACTTCCCTCCATGTGTTCCATGTGTTCAGTCCCACATGTTCCCTATTCCCTATTCTCCTCTGTCCTCCTGCTATAAGCCCACCCTGCTTCTCATCGTGTACTGTTTATTTTGAATGTGTGAAGGAGCATCATGGTTTATTATTCTAATGAGTTCTCTTTGACGTGTCTTTGTTTCATTTTAGATTCTGGGGTTATTTCTGTTCCTGAGCAGTAGCCTTATAACTGTTGTTATCCTAGCTGTGTTTAACTTTCAAAAACTGTCCGAGTTCTGTTTTGAAATTTTAACAATTTTTTTWAATTTTTTATTTGCAATACATGTGAGATATTAACACATGCCTCACTTGTATCTCTGATCCTGTCCCTTATATTCTCTGATTCTTGTTAGTTTAATGGTGATGTTTTCCCTCTGGTGTGATCATTACATGCTGTTGCATGTACTTTAGCTACCTGTAGTGTTTACATTTAAATGCTTGTTTCTCCAGTCTTTCACCTGTGCAACAACAGCCCACTCCTGAAGTGCAGTATTCACCACAGCTATTCTTATTAAACATGTATTTGTTTGTTCTTTCTGAAAACTAGCTTTTGTTGCGGAAACTTTAACTAAGACTATGCATGGATGTTACCTTTCCTCTCTGGGTCTTGTACTGAATGAGCATTAATGACTGATGATAAACCCTTGAAAGACATGTCATTGGTCACCTGTTTTGGAAGGGGGTCACTAAGGTCTGCTGTTTGAGAGCAGATACCAGGGAATGATGCTACAGTACATAGAGCCACAGGTTGTATCTAAAGTTAGATGCATATGTTTTGCCCATACTTTGAGCTTGTACGGTAGGGTGTGTTTGCCTGTAATTTGGACTATATTGCAGTATACTGACCCCTGGTGACCATATATGAAAATTGTTGGAGAGAAAAAGTGTTTGTAAATGATCAGTCTGTACTATATCCCAATGTTATAGAAATAACCTGTCTGGCATGTTTTATTTCTGTGTATTTTATTTCTCAGATTGTTATTTTGTTTCAGGAAGATGTTTTCTTGATGCTTCCGTACTTCAGCAATAGCCTGACCTCCGTTTGTCAAAAGAAAGAAAACATTTTAGGACAGTGTTATTTTTATTATGGTTATTTCACTTTAAACGTAATAATTTGTAAATGCAAAAAGGTATAATTCATGTTTTATATTGTTATTTAAGAACCCCTCTAGATAAATGAATACAGTAGATCTACATGAAGCAGTCCACCAAATATCAAACTTGAACATGTTTTATTCTTTACTGTGGATATTTATAGTTTGGGATTCTGTATATTGGAAAATAAATAACTGATGTATTTGTGTTAATCCCAATAATGAGACATATTTGAAGTTAGTGACTTTGTATTCTTGCTGGAGTTGATATAAAGATGTTTGAATTGTATATTTTGTGTCATGCTTCGTTTTTCCATCTTCACTGGTTATCTTTCACTAATCTACTGTGTCATTCTGAGGTTTAACTAAAACGACTGTATTCTTCACTTTATAAAATCATCAAAGTATTACTTTCATATGTTCGTCATACCATCATGGAAATACAATTAACATTCCACTGTACTCTTCCTCCAATGTACCTTCATGCTTTGTATAAAGAACAAAACCAAACCCCTTATTCCAACTTGGGTAGCACTGCCTACCCCCCCAATCACACACACACTCCATTCAAACCAATGAAGAGACACGTTAAGAGTCCATGTTAAAAGCACACACATTAAAGTTTAATGAATGAAAAGTGGAGGGGGTTCAGTAAACATTTTGTCGGTGGCGATAGATAAAGATAGATCGATAGATACTACATACATTCAGCATCACTGGGACTTCAGTTCAATCCCACCATCACACCTGCGACGGAACRCAACMAWAGCAACAGAAGTAGCACATCTGTAGGAAACAGACCAGAGAATTATTATAGTTTTTCTTCTTTTTTCTTCTTTTTTTAACCAGTTCAATACAACAGAGACGCTGCGTTTTTCACAATGACATGATACGGAGTACAGTTCTCTCGCGGATGGTGGATGAGTCTTTACAGGTTTCACCCTAGAATGAATGGAATCCGGCTGAATTGCGATGATCAATATCCATGTTTGCAAGTATGAAAGTCCTTTTTGTGAGAGCTGTGATAAACTCATGTTGAAATCTGCGAGGCATCGAGCTAAACGTTAAGCTAAAGGATGACAGTTCATCAATATCATACAATGTGGACACCATAGGATAACCTCAGGGATATATAAGACAAGGTTAACATTGGGGCAAACAAGGAGTCCACTGCAACAGGACGCTCTGGGTAGAAGTTGTTCTTAAGCATAGATCTAGGATCAGCTTTCCGTCCCCAAAGCTTTACCTTAATCATTAGTGGGGAAAACCACCAAACTGACCACAGAACTGTGTCTAGGGGCAACTTCATCCTACTCCGCAGGAAACCCGTCCTGTAGGTCTCCCACTTAGAAAACAAAGAGGATGTGGTCTCTTTATACTGGAAACTAAACAGGATAACAGCTGAACCATACCGCTTCAGGAGTGAGCTCAATTCATATTTATACACATTTATACATTCAGGTTGGACTGTTCTACTCTGCGATTGGCACCTTTTCATCTCTGATTCGTGTTCTATAGCYAGTCAGAATGGGGACATCTAGGGCTACATTCATTTACCGTGAATGCAGTCTGCTAACGCGGGAACATTGCCTTTAAATTTCAATGACCTTATAACGCTGAACTTCAAACTACAGATTGAATCCAGGCATTATCTGTGCATGTTAAAATAGGATTGCGGTAAGTGGATCCAATGGTAAATGTACAGAAAGATGGCAGGTCTACAGTTTGCTGTCATTCAGCCCATGGCCTCACCATCTTTTCACCTCCCACCACAGTACAATGATAAGATGGCAGCACCAATTTAATGCAGGCAAAATGTAGACACCATCTTTGTGAACATCCACAATAAGTAAGCTTCCTACAGCAGACTTTCACTTAAATCTTATAATTACTTCTACCACGGAAAATGTCCCCAATTTAAAATGACAGAAATTCAGCCTAATACTTAAACAAAATCAACACAAGACGATCAGAACCCTTTCACAATATTTCAGAGTATGGTATAGTAAATACAGGAAAAATGTATTTCAGAGTGGGAGGGGCAGCCCACTCATTTGCATTTTAACTCCACCCACTCGGGCCCAACAGCCAATGAGGAATGTGTCTGAGCCAGAGGGTAGGAAATACTGTCATAACTGGCTATTAAGTGATGTCACAAATACCTTACAGCTTTTTTTTGTTACACTAGTTTTTATTTTAACTTTTTTATTTATTTTTATTTTTTGAAAATCAGCAACAATTATTATGCCTTTTATACTCTACAGGAAAAAGCTTTAAGATAAAATAAATACAAAATAAAACAAACAGCACACAGACTTTCAAATGAATTAGATGTCATATTCACATGGAAGACAACATATACAATATTAAACATGTTTCTACATCAATACTGCTGCCTACACAACAAGGCCAACCATTCACTACCTTGTTTTGGACAATTACAAACTACCTTGTTTGAGCAAGTGAAATAAACAAATAAAAACAGCTAGGGAACCAATCAAATGCCATCCTGCCTGTTCCAATAGAAGCTTCCAGAAAACAAAGATTTACTCTTTAACATATAAAAATACTATACCAAAATGAAATACAAATATATATATTAGAATCTGTTAGGCATTTCTGTATAAAGAGAGGGCTAAAGGTGTTAGGTTACATCAGAAAACAAAATATAATAACAAATAAAAACAAAACAATGCAAAACAAATAATTGAAATTAGACGTAACAAAACAAATATTCTGAACCTTTTTGTTCCATAATAATAAACATAATAAAAAGCTCTACATATCAATTTGCAAACTTCTCACATGCAACAGTTTGCACACATTTAATACTGCAGGCATTGAGGGGAGGGGCCTAATCATCCTCCTGCTCAAAGGGGGAGGGCTTATGCAAATCATCCTGAGGCAATGCATGCTGGGGGATTGGTCTCCACCGGGTACTGCCTGCTCCAGGTGGGGGTATAGCTTATAGCCTACTGTAGGGGAATGGAAGGTCTACCTGCCTCACAATGTGTATCAGACAGCCCCTTCTGACTGCTTCTAATGGAACGACCCTTCTGCTCAGACAAGAATGTCCTCTAGTGTGGTGCATGCGTGCATGTTGTGTTTATGTGCTGTGAAGGGCAAATGACTGTGATTCTCAGTGCTGGTATTCAGTGCAGTGGTCTTATCAGTAATGAAAAGAATGGACATCTCTTGTTCTGAAAACTCCAGGATAGTCCAATAAGAAATCGGCCTAGCCCAGATATAGCCCGACCTAGCCCCAGCTCTGCTCAGCACAGCTCAACTACAATCTGGCCCATCTAAACCCGACCTAACCCGGCTCAACTCAGTTACAGTCCAGGCAAGCATATACCAGCCCACACCAGCTACAGTCCAGTTCCAGCCCAACTCCTGCTCAGCCCAGTCCTGTCCTGCCCTGCCTAACCAAACTTAACTACAACCCAACTCTACTATCCTCCCTCTGTCGTTTTTTTTTATATCTCTGTACCTCTTCCCTCCTGCCACCCTGACCAGGCCGGACGTCATATTACACATGCTGCCTTCAGGAAGCAAAGAAAGCAGAGGGTGCTTCCGCTATCTGAGGCCTAATGGATGGATGAGCCAAGGGGCCAACGGTTTAGACCAGGTGTGTATGAGGGTTGATGGATGGATGGATGAGCCAAGGGGCCAACGGTTTAGACCACCACACACCAGCGAGATGAGGGTTGATGGATGGATGGATGAGCCAAGGGGCCAACGGTTTAGACCAGGTGTGTATGAGGGTTGATGATGGATGAATGAGCCAAGGGGCCAACGGTTTAGACCAGGTGTGTATGAGGGTTTGATGGATGGATGGATGAGCCAAGGGGCCAACGGTTTAGACCAGGGTGTGTATGAGGGTTGATGGATGGATGATGGGATGAGCCAAGGGGCCAACGGTTTAGACCAGGTGTGTATGAGGGTTGATGGATGGATGGTGAGCCAAGGGGCCAACGGTTTAGACCAGGTGTGTATGAGGTTGATGGAGTGGATGGATGAGCCACAGGGGCCAACGGTTTAGACCAGGTGTGTATGAGGGTTTGATGATGGATGATGAGCCAAAGGGCCAACCGGTTTAGACCAGGTGTGTATGAGGGTTGATGGATGGATGGATGAGCAAGGGGCCAACGGTTTAGACCAGGTGTGTATGAGGGTTGAATGGATGGATGGATGAGCCAAGGGGCCAACGGTTTAGACCAGGTGTGTATGAGGGTTGATGGATGGATGGATGATGACCAAGGGGCCAACGGTTTAGTACGCAGGTGTGTATGAGGGTTGATGGATGGATGGATGAGCCAAGGGGCCAACGGTTTAGACCGCAGGTGTGTATGAGGGTTGATGGATGGATGGATGGATGAGCCAAGGGGCCAACGGTTTTAGACCAGGTGTGTATGAGGTTGATGGATGGATGGATGAGCCAGGGGCCAACGGTTTAGACCAGGTGTGTATGAGGGTTGATGGATGGATGGGAAGGCCAAGGGGC